>NC_057796.1:388048747-388318206 GCF_018294505.1 Triticum aestivum
GCCGCACCCCGCACCCCGCCTGAGCCCCGCCGGATCTCTGCCCCGACGAGGTACTGCCTCGCCTCGTTCGTCGCCGGTTTTTGTTTTAAAAAAAACCGTTCGTTTAAAAAAAACCTAGATCGGTTTTTTTCGGTTTTGTTATTTTGCGAGCGTTCACCGAACCGTTCGTTTTAACGAACGCGTTCGTCGGTTTTTCTCTGTTAACGAACGTCCGTTCTTTAACCGTTCGTCCGTTTTTTCTTTTTCGTCGGATTTTCCGCGATTTTCTCAGATTCGATTTCTGATCGAATCTTCGTTTCTGTTTAACTTCTCGCTCGTTTATCGGAATCAGGCGATTCAAGTGCCTAGAGTTTCATCTCGAAATTCTCTTTCCGTTTAACCTACTCAAACAAGTTTTTGCTACTGTAAAATTTGACCTAGATCCAGATTAGTAAACGAAGCTTGTTTCTTTCGCCATTTGACTTTCGTTGCTTCTTTCGAGTTGATTCTTTTTGCAAACCGGAGTTCTTAAGTTGAACTTTATGGTTAGATCTTTCATTCGAGTTTTACCCGTGCATTAGATGAGTACTGATTGTATGCTTGTTTGTTTCCGATAGAGTACCCGGAGTGTGCCGCTTGTTACTTCGAATCGCTAGGTTTTTCGGATCATCAGCAAGGCAAGTAACACTTTGATCATACTTTCCATACCCAGTTTTATTGCATTAGATCTATTCCTCAAACAATTGCATGATTAGGATCTGATTAAATTGTGGGAACTGGGAAGTAGTTGAGGTAGTACCTATTACCTGTTTTCCATTCAAACCCTTGGGAGTTACTTCTACGTTGCTATTATTATTGCCATGCTATGCCCGTAGACGTGGTTTGGGTTTGAGAGATATTCATGACATATGTGAGATGTTTATTAATGGTTCAACTTAAGGTGGCAACTAAAACTCACATCTGGGTGGATTGAGGCACCTGGAGAACCCAGTGTTGTCTGATTTTATAAGGTCCGCCACCCAGGCTCAAAGGCATCATAAGATTGTTCATGCTAGAAACTTCCGTGTGCAGCCACAAGCTATTATGGGCTCTAGCATAGTGGAGTAGGTTACATGATCTCTTGAAGAGGTGGGCTAGCAGATGTAGGGGAAAGTAGGTGTACCGGTCCATCCAGAGTAAAGAGTGATTGTTTCTGAAAGACTGTGTCTCGGTCATCCGTTTCTCAAACACCATGCAGTGCGAGAAATAAAAACGGAGGCGATCGAGTCTTGTGGGGAAAAGTGCGCAAACCTCTGCAGAGTGTACAAACTAATCATGGTTAGCCGTGTCCCCGGTTATGGACAATTTGAGTATCTAGTACCTGGATTATCATTTGAATCTCATCACCATGTTACTTTTAATTAATTTTGTTGGGTTAATGATGACACTTAATTGGGATTGAGTTGGAGGTACCTTCTCAATGTTTAACAACCACCATGATAGTTAAATAAAATTTATTCCTTTGTAGTAGGGAAAAATTGGCTTTTCGCAAAAACTGTAACCATAGAGCTTTCCACCAGCCATATATGCATGTAGTATAGCATTATTATTGTTCATTACTCTCTATGTGTTACTTTGCCAGCATATTCTATGTGCTGACCCGTTTTCGGGCTGCAGCGTTTCATGTTGCAGACTTTTCAGACGACGAGTAAGGTGCCTTAGGTCGTGGTCTTATACTCAGTGATGCCGCTGGAGTTGATGGACTCACGTATCTTCCAAGTCTTCCGCTGTTATCGTTTTTAGATGGCCTTAAGCCATGTTTATCATACTTAATATCTTTGGAGATATTCGATGTAATAAGTGTGTGATTGCTACTCTGTTATAAATCCTCCATTTGTACTGTGCGTGTCAGCATTACTGATCCAGGGATGACACTGGTGCACAACAGCACAGACCATTTGAGGTCTGGTCGCTACAAAGTTGGTATCAGAGCACACGCTGACTGTAGGACACGACCACTAAGCTTAAGCCCTAGAAAGCTTCTCTCTTCTCATTTCTAAACCCTCTCCTTTTCTACTCTTCTAGGAATGGCGGATGCAAGGAGCAAGTTCATGCAACCAGATGAAGGCATGCCTTTTGGTCGACACTTGAAGGAAGTCACCAAGTACTTGAACATAGGAATACCAAGCATCACCGGAACCTACAACTCCACATTACCCGAAGAGGAGAGCTGGAAGATTCAAGTTCTCATTCCAGGAAGGATGTTCTGTGCCATAAGATGGGATTTCGAAGCACCAACCTGGAGTTTAGGGAAGAGCATGGCCGAACACATCGCCATGGGACGCATTGGAGAAGTCTACCACCAGGAGCTTAAGGATACAATTTACCAAATTTGTGGACGCCGAGACGCGCAATGGGAGATGATCAGAACCAAGAAGGATGGATCAATCGCAGCTTTCATCCAGGAGCAAAATCAACATATTCGTCGCCAGGAGAACCAGATGTGCACGGATAAGGAAGAACTGAAGAAGGCAATAACCAAGATCAAGGAGCTCCAAGAAGAACTGAAGGCTACACGCGAGGATTATTTGGAGGAAATCAACGCACTAGTAGGGAAGAATGACGACCTGGAGAAGAAGATTGGAGTATTCAGGGGAAATCCAGTGCCAAAAGCAGAAGTCGACGAATGCACTTGTCCGGATAACTACATCATCATCGACGACACCGACTCGGAACCAAGTGAAGATGACTGGGTTGACGAAGCTGGAGCAGACATCATGGAGTCTTCAACGGATCAGAATTTCTAGTAGACCACCATATCAGTAGTAGTTTTCCGCCATTTAATAGTATAGTTCAAGCACTTTGTAACGCTAGTTAGATCGATTGTTATGCCTTGTTTGAATTGATTGAGTGATATTGATTGTATTTGTCTCATGAGCATATGGGTAATGTTTCTCTCTAGACCTCATTCTATTCTTAACTCTCATCTTTTCTAAACCTATCAGATGCCTCCGAGACGCGACACCGGATTTGTTTTTCCGCCAGAGATCACCGAGTTGATTCAGCAACAGAATGCCCTGATGCAAGTGTTAGTGCAGAACCAAGGCAACAACAACAACAACAACAACCCACCGCCACCACCACCTGTTGATCACTTAGCCCGTTTCTTAAGGCTAAACCCGCCGGTGTTTTCTAGTAGCACCGAGCTGATTGTTGCAGATGATTGGCTCCGCAAAGTTGGAAGGGAGTTGACCACTGCAGGATGCACAGATGCGGAAAGAGTGCGTTTTGCCGCACATCAGCTCGATGGACCCGCAGCATCATGGTGGGAGAATTATACAGCCACGCATCCTATTCACACTGTCACATGGGACCAGTTTCAACAAGCTTTCCGTACAGCACATGTTTCAGCAGGAGCTATGGCTATGAAGAAGCTTGAGTTTCGCAACCTACGCCAAGGAGGAAGTACCAGTGGTGAAGGATTATCCGGATGTATTTCCAGAAGAGTTGCCAGGCATGCCACGAGATAGAGACATTGAGTTCTTGATTGAACTTTTGCTAGGCACAGGGCCAATATCTAAGAGACCGTACAGGATGCCAGCAAAGGATTTGGAGGAAATTAAGAAGCAGATCAAGGAGTTACGGGATAAAGGCTATATTCGCCCAAGTTCGTCACCTTGGGGATCACCAGTACTTCTAGTGGAGAAGAAAGATGGATCGCTGAGGATGGTTGTTGATTATCGAGGATTGAATGAAGTGACCATCAAAAACAAGTATCCACTGCCGATGATCAATGATTTGTTTGACCGCCTACAAGGAGCTAAAGTATTCTCCAAGATCGATCTACGATTAGGATACCATCAGTTAAAGATTCGAGAGCAGGATATACCTAAGACGGCATTTACCACCAGATATGGATTGTATGAGTATACCGTTATGTCATTTGGTCTGACTAACGCCCCTGCCTATTTCATGAACCTGATGAACAAAGTGTTTATGGGGTTTTTGGATAAGTTCGTCGTGGTGTTCATTGATGATATTTTAATCTTTTCCAAGAACGAGGAAGAGCATGAGGAGCATTTGCGATTGGTACTTGAGAAGCTCAGAGAACATCAGTTATATGCCAAGTTCAGCAAGTGTGAATTTTGGCTGAAGGAAGTTGGATTCCTTGGACATGTTATTTCTGGAGAAGGAATAGCAGTAGACCCTGCCAAGCTTGACACAGTGACAAGTTGGGCATCACCCACGACAGTTGGAGAAATCCGGAGTTTTCTTGGACTTGCAGGATACTACCGGAGATTCATCGAGAATTTCTCAAGGATTGCTAAGCCCATGACTGAGCTATTGAAGAAGGACACCAAATTCAATTGGACTGAGGAATGTGAAGCTAGTTTCCAGGAGTTGAAGAAACGATTGGTTACCTCACCAGTGTTGATTCTGCCAGATCAACGCAAGGACTATGAAGTTTATTGCGACGCTTCTCGTCGAGGACTTGGAGCAGTGCTTATGCAGGAAGGAAGAGTTGTGTCATATGCTTCACGACAACTTAAACCTCATGAGAAGAATTATGCTACGCATGATTTGGAATTAGCAGCCGTGGTGCATGCATTGAAGACATGGAGACATTTTCTCATCGGAAACCATTGTGAGGTGTATACAGATCACAAGAGTTTGAAGTATATTTTCACGCAGAAGGAGTTAAATCTCAGACAGAGGAGATGGTTGGAGCTCATTAAAGACTATGATATGAGATTGCATTATCACCCAGGAAAGGCTAACGTAGTAGCAGACGCGTTGAGCCGCAAGAGTCATGTCAACACCCTCATGACAGGAGAGTTACCTCAGGAGTTAGCCGAGGACCTTCGCGAGCTATGTTTGGAGATAGTCCCAAGAGGCTATTTAGCGACATTGGAGATTCAGTCTACCTTGATGGAAAGGATCAGAGAAGCTCAGAAGACAGACAAGGAGATTGAAGAGATAAAGGAGAAGATGAGCAAACGAAAAGCCAAGGGATTTCGTGAGGATGAGCACGATACCTTATGGTTTGAGGACCGCGTATATGTGCCAAATGACCCAGAGATCAGGAAGTTGATTTTGCAAGAAGCCCATGATTCACCATACTCGATTCACCCAGGGAATACCAAGATGTATTTGGATTTGAAGAATACTTTCTGGTGGACTGGAATGAAGAAGGATATTGCAGAGTATGTAGCAGTTTGTGATGTGTGTCAGAGAGTGAAGGCAGAGCATCAGAAGCCAGCAGGATTGCTACAACCATTGCCGATACCCGAGTGGAAGTGGGATAAAATAGGCATGGATTTTATCACGGGATTACCCAGGACTCGTTCAGGCTATGACTCGATATGGGTTGTAGTCGACCGTTTGATGAAAGTGGCTCATTTCATTCTAGTGAAGACCACTTACACCAGTGCTAAGTTGGCAAAGATATACATGACCAGGATCGTATGTTTGCATGGAGTTCCGAGGACCATTGTATCAGACAGAGGAACCCAATTTAGCTTGAAGTTTTGGAAGCAGTTACATGAAACATTGGGAACCAGGCTGGAATTCAGTACAACTTTTCACCCGCAGACAGATGGACAGACCGAGAGAGTCAACCAGATTTTGGAGGACATGTTGAGAGCTTGTGCACTAGATTATGGATCTAGTTGGGACGACAATTTGCCATATGCGGAGTTTTCTTATAACAACAGTTATCAAACCAGTTTGAAGATGGCCCCTTTCGAAGCCTTGTACGGAAGGAGGTGTAGAACACCGTTGTTATGGGACGAAGTTGGAGACCGTCAGCTGTTTGGACCTGATTTGATTAAGGAGTTTGAACAGAAAGTGAGGTTGATTCGCGACAGGCTCAAGGTAGCCCAGTCCAGGCAGAAGAGTTATGCTGATTCTAAATGAAAGGAGACAGTTCACGAAGTCGGAGACCGAGTTTATCTTCGAGTATCACCACTTCGAGGAGTGAAGCGCTTTGGAGTTAAGGGAAAGTTAGCACCCCGTTTTATCGGACCATACAGAGTTGTGGAACGTATGGGAGAGGTTGCTTACAAGCTGGAATTGCCCGAAGGATTGTCTGGAGTTCATGATGTATTTCACGTTTCCCAGTTGAAGAAGTGCCACGCAGAGATGGCTGAGATACCACTGAGAGATACTGTGCCACTGGAAGCGATTCAGCTGGAAAGTGATTTGACCTATGAGGAGAAACCAGTTAAGATTCTTGAGTATGCCAGCCGAGTTACCCGCAGCAAGGTTATCAAGTTTTGCAAAGTTCAGTGGAGTCACCACACGGAGGATGAAGCCACCTGGGAGCGAGAGGAAGATCTACGGAAGGACCACTCCCACCTGTTTTCTAGCCAACCCGAATCTCGAGGGCGAGATTCATCTTAAGGGGGGTAGGTTTGTAACATCCCAAATTTTCAATTTGGTATGTTATACATAGATCATCATTGCATATCATGTTTCATTGCATTTTGACAAATCCTCGATAAATCCTAAGCAACTCAAGGACCCTCGGAGAGAGTTGGGGATTTTCTCGAATTTTCATATTTGATTTTCATCAAATAATAAGACGAGGATTTTGGTTTTAATTATTTTCTCTCCGGAAAAATATTTCATTTTAAAGATAAATGAGAGGAGAAAATATGATTTCTCCAAAACAATTGAAATACTGGAGGTAAAATGTTAAAATCATTTATCGGAATTTATTTGCAATTTTTATTGCATTAAAAATATTGTATGTTTTCAAAATATTTATTTTGTGTTAAAAAAATGTTCACCCTATTCTAGATTTTCTAACAAGACGAGGAAAATTTATTTTATATTTTTCTGAGTTTTATTTATTTTTCTGTAAATTATTTTCCGTGGAACGTCTTAAAAAAAAAACAGCGCGCGCCCGCTGGGCCGAGCCCAGCCGCGCCAGGCCGCCGGCCCGCCCGCGTCGTCCCTTCGCGCACGGGAGCCGCCGCCGCCCCCTTCCCCAAGCCACCTCCGGCCCCCCTTTTTATACCCCCCTCTCTTCTCTCCCCTCACCTTGCCCGCCGCCGCCCGCACCCGCCTCGTCCGCCGCCGCCGGAGCCGAGCCCGCCGCCGCCGCCGTTCGTCGCCGGAGCCGCCCTCGCCGCCCGTCGCACCCCCCAAGCCCCGCACCCCCGCCGCACCCCGCACCCCGCCGGAGCCCCGCCGGATCTCTGCCCCGACGAGGTACTGCCTCGCCTCGTTCGTCGCCGGTTTTTGTTAAAAAAAACGTTCGTTTAAAAAAAAACCCTAGATCGGTTTTTTTTCGGTTTTGTTATTTTGCGAGCGTTCACCGAACCGTTCGTTTTAACGAACGCGTTCGTCGGTTTTTCTCTGTTAACGAACGTCCGTTCTTTAACCGTTCGTCCGTTTTTTCTTTTTCGTCGGATTTTCCGCGATTTTCTCAGATTCGATTTCTGATCGAATCTTCGTTTCTGTTTAACTTCTCGCTCGTTTATCGGAATCAGGCGATTCAAGCGCCTAGAGTTTCGTCTCGAAATTCTCTTTCCGTTTAACCTACTCAAACAAGTTTGTTCTACTATAAAATTTGACCTAGATCTAGATTAGTAAACGAAGCTTGTTTCTTTCGCCATTTGACTTTCGTTGCTTCTTTCGAGTTGATTCTTTTTGCAAACCGGAGTTCTTAAGTTGAACTTTCTGGTTGGATCTTTCATTCGAGTTTTACCTGTGCATTAGATGAGTACTGATTGTATGCTTGTTTGTTTGCGATAGAGTACCCAGAGTGTGCCGCTTGTTACTTCGAATCGCTAGGTTTTGCGGATCATCAGCAAGGCAAGTAACACTTTGATCATACTTTCCATACCCAGTTTTATTGCATTAGATCTATTCCTCAAATAATTGCATGATTAGGATCTGATTAAATTGTGGGAACTGGGAAGTAGTTGAGGTAGTACCTATTACCTATTTTCCATTCAAACCCTTGGGAGTTACTTCTACGTTGCTATTATTATTGCCATGCTATGCTCGTAGACGTGGTTTGGGTTTGAGAGATATTCATGACAGATGTGAGATGTTTATTAATGGTTCAACTTAAGGTGGCAACTAAAACTCACATTTGGGTGGATTGAGGCACCTGGAGAACCCAGTGTTGTCTGATTTCATAAGGTCCGCCACCCAGGCTCAAAGGGATCATAAGATTGTTCATGCTAGAAACTTCCGTATGCAGCCACAAGCTATTATGGGCTCTAGCATAGTGGAGTAGGTTACATGATCTCTTGAAGAGGTGGGCTAGCAGATGTAGGGGAAAGTAGGTGTACCGGTCCATCCAGAGTAAAGAGTGATTGTTTCTGAAAGACTGTGTCTCGGTCATCCGTTTCTCAAACACCATGCAGTGCGAGAAATAAAAACGGAGTCGATCGAGTCTTGTGGGGAAAAGTGCGCAAACCTCTGCAGAGTGTACAAACTAATCATGGTTAGCCGTGTCCCCGGTTATGGACAACTTGAGTATCTAGTACCTGGATTATCATTTGAATCTCATCACCATGTTACTTTTAATTAATTTTGTTGGGTTAATGATGACACTTAATTGGGATTGAGTTGGAGGTACCTTCTCAATGTTTAACAACCACCATGATAGTTAAATAAAATTTATTCCTTTGTAGTAGGGAAAAATTGGCTTTTCGCAAAAACTGTAACCATAGAGCTTTCCACCAGCCATATATGCATGTAGTATAGCATTATTATTGTTCATTACTCTCTATGTGTTACTTTGCCAGCATATTCTATGTGCTGACCCGTTTTCGGGCTGCAACATTTCATGTTGCAGACTTTTCAGACGACGAGTAAGGTGCCTTAGGTCGTGGTCTTATACTCAGTGATGCCGCTGGAGTTGATGGACTCACTTATCTTCCAAGTCTTCCGCTGTTATCGTTTTTAGATGGCCTTAAGCCATGTTTATCATACTTAATCTCTTTGGAGATATTCGATGTAATAAGTGTGTGATTGCTACTCTGTTATAAATCCTCCATTTGTACTGTGCGTGTCAGCATTACTGATCCAGGGATGACACTGGTGCACAGCAGCACAGACCATTTGAGGTCTGGTCGCTACATGCCCTTTCACCGTTTCGTATATATATGGAGATCCGTAACTCCGATTGGACTGAAACCTTCGCCGTGATTTTTTTAACCAAAAAATAGCTTTCTTGCGGCCAAAGAAGGGTATCAAACACCTTACGGGGTGGCCCACAAGGGTCAGGGGCGCGCCCATGGGGGCAGGCGCGCCCCCTGCCTCGTGGCCACCTCGGGCACCGTTTCGCGTTGATATTTCTCCCAGATTTTCCAAATATTCCAAAAATAAGCTCCGTCCATTTTTATCCCTTTTGGATTCCGTTTGATATAGATATTCTGCAAAACCAAAAACATGCAACAAACAGGAACTAGCACTGGGCACTGGATCAATATGTTAGTCCCAAAAATAGTATAAAAAGTTGCCAAAAAGTATATGAAAGTTGCATAATATTGGCATGGAACAATCAAAAATTATAGATACGACGGAGACATATCAACATCCCCAAGCTTAATTCCTGCTCGTCCTCGAGTATGTAAATGATAAAAAAGATAATTTTTGATGTGAAATGCTACCTAGCATAATCTTGATCATATGTCTAATCATGGCATGAATATTAAGACATGAGTGATTCAAAGCAATAGTCTATCCTTTGACATAAAAACAATAATACTTCAAGCATACCAACCAAGCAATTATGTCTTATTGAAATAACATAGCCAAAGAAAGCTCATCCCTACAAAATCATATAGTCTGGCTATGCTCCATCTTCACCACACAAAATATTCACATCATGCACAACCCCGATGACAAGCCAAGCAATTGTTTCATACTTTTGACGTTTCTCAAACCTTTTCAACTTTCACACAATACATGAGCGTGAGCCATGGACATAGCACTATAGGTGGAATAGAATATGATGATGGGGGTTATGTGGAGAAGACAAAAAAGGAGAAAGTATCACATCGACGCGGCTAATCAGCGAGCTATGGAGATGCCCATCAATTGATGTCAATGTGAGGAGTAGGGATTGCCATGCAACGGATGCACTAGAGCTATAAGTGTATGAAAGCTCAAACTGAAACTAAGTGGGTGTGCATCCAACTTGCTTGCTCATGAAGACCTAGGGCATTTGAGGAAGCCCATCGTTGGAATATACAAGCCAAG
Source organism: Triticum aestivum (assembly GCF_018294505.1). Lineage (NCBI taxonomy): Eukaryota > Viridiplantae > Streptophyta > Magnoliopsida > Poales > Poaceae > Triticum > Triticum aestivum. Next base: position 388,058,930 of record NC_057796.1, read on the forward strand.
TTCTATAATGAAAATTCCCACTAGTATATGAAAGTGATAACTCAAGAGACTCTCTATATGAAGAACATGGTGCTACTTTGAAGCACAAGTATGGTAAAAGGATAGTAACATTGCCTCTTCTCTCTTTTTCTCTCATTTTTTGGTTTTCTTTTTTTCTCTTTTTTTGGGCCTTCTCTTTTTTTGGCCTTTCTCTCTTTTTTTTCGTCCGGAGTCTCATCCCGACTTGTGGGGGAATCATAGTCTCCATCATCCTTTCCTCACTAGGGCAATGCTCTAATAATGATGATCATCACACTTTTATTTACTTACAACTCAATATTACAACTCGATATCTAGAACAAAGATATGACTCTATATGAATGCCTCCGGCGGTGTACCGGGATGTGCAATGATCCAGCGTAGCAATGACATCAAAAAACGGACAAGCCATGAAAACATCATGCTAGCTATCTTACGATCATGCAAAGCAATATGACAATAAATGCTCAAATCATGTATATGATGATGATGGAAGTTGCATGGCAATATATCTCGGAATGGCTATGGAAATGCCATAATAGGTAGGTATGGTGGCTGTTTTGAGGAAGATATAAGGAGGTTTATGTGTGATAGAGCGTATCGTATCATGGGGTTTGGATGCACCGGCGAAGTTTGCAAGGGCAATGCATGGTACCGAAGAGGCTAGCAATGATGGAAGGGTGAGAGTGCGTATAATCCATGGACTCAACATTAGTCATAAAGAACTCACATACTTATTGCAAAAGTCTATTAGCTATCGAAACAAAGTACTACGCGCCTGCTCCTAGGGGGATAGATTGGTAGGAAAAGACCATCGCTCGTCCCCGACCGCCACTCATAAGGAAGACAATCAATAAACACCTCATGCTCCAACGTTACATGACGGTTCACCATACGTGCATGCTACGGGACTTGCAAACCTCAACACAAGTATTTCTCAATTACTCAACTAGCACGACTCTAATATCACCACCTTTATATCGCAAAACTATTGCAAGGAATCAAACATATCATATTCAGTGATCTACAAGTTTTATGTAGGGTTTTATGACTAACCATGTGAATGATCAGTTCCTATCATCTCTCTAAATAGATATAAGTGAAGCACGAGAGTTTAATTCTTTCTAAAAAAGATATGCCCACGCTCTAACAAATATAAGTGAAGCAAAAGAGCATTCTACAAATGACGGTTGTCTATGTAAAGAGAAACAGGCAATCCAAGCTTCAAATGATATAAGTGAAGCACATGAAGCATTCTATAAAGCCATACTCAAAAGATATAAGTGAAGTGCAAAGAGCATTCTATAAATCAACCAAGGACTATCTCATACCAGCATGGTGCATAAAAGAAAAAAATGAAAACTAAAAGCAAAAGACGCTCCAAGATGTGCACATATCGCATGAACGAAACGAATCCGAAAACATACCGATACTTGTTGAAGAAAGAGGGGATGCCTTCCGGGGCATCCCCAAGCTTAGACACTCGAGTCTCCTTGAATATTTACTTGGGGTGCCTTGGGAATCCCCAAGCTTGAGCTCTTGCCTCTCTTCCTTCTTCTCACATCGAGACCTTCTCGATCATCGAACACTTCATCCACACAAAACTTCAACAGAAAACTCGGTAAGATCCGTTAGTATAATAAAGCAAATCACTACTCTAAGTACTGTTGCAAACCAATTAATATTTTGTTTTTGCATTGTTTCTACTGTAATATAGCTTTTCCATGGCTTAATCCACTGATATAAATTGATAGTTTCATCAAAACAAGCAAACTATGCATCAAAAACAGAATCTGTCTAAAACAGAACACTCTGTAATAATCTGAACATTCACCATACTTATGATACTTTAAAACTTCTGCCAAAATTAGGAAAAATACAAAATTTGTATATAAATACAGTGAAAAAAGATTCAGAACCATTTGATGTTCTAGTAAAAAATTAAAAATCGCGCACTACAGCCAAAGTTTCTGTCCTGCACCGTACAAACCAACAAGCATTGTAAACATCCTAAAGGCAAACCTTGGCACATTATTTTTATAATAAAATGGAATTTTACAAGTGGATAATTATTTTTGTTGAAAAGTTTCTGTAATCAAGATTCACAAAGTTTCAGTGAGCATGAACAAAGTTCAAGGCTAGCTCCAACTTCAACAATGCTTGTCTCTCTCACTTTCACTTTCCTTTTGAAAAAGTTTTGGTTCCCCTCTTTATTTTTGTTGTTTTTAAACTATATGAAAGCACTCAACAGAAATAAATGACTCTCTAAAACTTCCGGGTTGTCTCCCTGGCAGCGCTTTCTTTAAAGCCATTAAGCTAGGCATATAGTGCCCAAGTAGTGAATCCACCCGGATCCCAGGGTATATCAAAGCCAATTTTAATTAGCAATGATTTGTAATTTAGTAGTGAGCACAAAGCAACATATATCATGTAATAACGAAGTCTAACTCTCTTCATATGCATCGGCATGTCATAAAAGAACAAGTCATGCACACATAGTGAAGGCCAATGCATAGTATAAACAGTTTCTTGCAGTTCTATCGTGTTGGAAACATAGAGAGGTGGAGATATAGTTCCTCTCTCATAATAATTGCGAGTAGGAGCAGCAAGCACATGCATATTATACTCATCAAAACCATCATGTGCAACGGTAAAAGGCAACCCATCAATATAATCCTTAATAAGTGCAAACTTCTCCGATATAGTGTAGTCGGGAGAATTCAAAAAGATAATAGGACTATCATGCGTGGGTGCAATAGCAACAATTTCATGTTTAACATAAGGAACTATAGCAAGTTCATCTCCATAAGCATTATTCATATTGGCATCTTGGCCACAAGCATAGCAAGCATCATCAAAAAGGGATATTTAAAGAGAATCAATGGGATCATAATAGTCATCATAGCAATCCTCCTTCGGTAAGCATGAAGGGAAATTAAACAATGTATGAGTTGAAGAGTTACTCTCATTAGAAGTGGGCACGGGTAGCTAATCCGCTCTTCCTCCTTTTGTTCTTCACTCTTCTCATCATCTTTTTCATCCAATGAGCTCATAGTTTCATCAATTTCTTCTTCCATAGACTCCTGGAAAATATTAGTCTCTTCTTGGACAGCGGAGACTTTGTCAATAAGTGCATTAATATCGTGATTGTATTCATAATTCTCATGACAATATTTAAGGATAGCTAAATTTTCAGGTCTATAAACCGAATCATCAAAATCTTCAAACTCTTTAAACATAGATTCAATTTCATAATTACCCATAAAAGCAACAAATTCTTCTATTTGTTCCACATCATAGTAATCATATATAACATTAGCATAAGAGGCAAAGGTTTTATTATCATTAAATTTGCATGAAAAGGGAAGGTGTGGAGCCTTCATCCTAGAGCAACAAGTATAATCATATCTCAAGCATAGTTGCCTAGCATACCACTCCAATATATGAATTTGATCCCATAATAGTTTCCCTTTTTGTGTCAAGCGATAATCCCTAAAGTATTCACATTGATCCAACGTTACTCCCATTACAAAGTTGAATGGGGTTTTCTCAGGATTATCAAAGTAGTACATAACATCTATCACATAATGAGCATCGAGGGCTTTAGGAGGTTCCCCATCTCCATGAGCAGCAAGTACACCTAATTTTTTTTGTATTTCGTGTTCCATATCCATAACTAAAGATAGAGAACAACTAAGAACAGTAAATAAAAATTACTTAGTGATAAAGCAAACAAGCACACACGAGAATATTCACCCCACACTATTGCTCCCCGGCAACGGCGCCAGAAAAAGGTCTTGATAACCCACAAGTATAGGGGATCAATTGTAGCCTCTTTTGATAAGTAAGAGTGTCAAACCCAACGAGGAGCTAAAGGTAGAACAAATATTCCCTCAAGTTCTATCGACCACCGATACGACTCTACGCACGCTTAACGTTCGCTTTACCTAGAACAAGTATGAAACTGGAAGTACTTTGAAGGTGTTGTTGGATAGGTTTGCAAGAAAATAAAGAGAGCGAGTAAATAAAAGCTAGGGGCTGTTTAGATAAAGACACAACTAAATTTGTTTTAGTAGGGAGCTTTTTGTTACGAGAAAGTTATTTGTCCCTAGGCAATCGATAACTAGACCGGTAATCATTATTGCAATTTTATTTGAGGGAGAGGCATAAGCTAACATACTTTCTCTACTTGGATCATATGCACTTATGATTGGAACTCTAGCAAGCATCCGCAACTACTAAAGATCATTAAGGTAAAACCCAACCATAGCATTAAAGCATCAAGTCCCCTTTATCCCATACGCAAACAACCTACTTACTCGGGTCTGTGCTTCTGTCACTCATGCCACCCACCATAAGCAAATCATGAACATATTGCAAACCCTACAGCGGGAATCCCTCACGCTTGCGCGACACGAAGAGCACCATAGGACAACACCAATAACAAAACATGCAACTCAAACCAATCTTGATCATCAAATAACCCATACGACAAAACGGATCTACTCAAACATCATAGGGTAGTCATACATCATTGGGAAATAATATATAGCGGTGAGCACCATGTTTAAGCAGAGATTACAGCGGGTAAGAGAGAGGTTACACCGCTGCATAGAGGGGGGAAGAGTTGGTGATGATGGCGGTGAAGTTGTTGGTGAAGATTGCGGTGATGATGATGGCCATGGCGGCGTTCCGGCGCCACCGGAAGAGAGGGAGAGGGGGCCCCTTCGTCTTCTTCTTCTTCCTTGACCTCCTCCCTAGATGGGAGAAGGGTTTCCCCTCTGGTCCTTGGCCTCCATGGCGTGGGAGAGGCAAGAGCCCCTCCGAGATTGGATCTGTCTCTCTGTCTCTCTCTGTTTCTGCGTTCTCCTCTGCTGCCCTTTCACCATTTCGTATATATATGGAGATCCGTAACTCCGATTGGACTGAAACCTTCGCCGTGATTTTTTACCAAAAATTAGCTTTCTTGCGGCCGAAGAAGGGCATCAACTTCCTTACGGGTGGCCCACGAGGGCAGGGGCGCCCTGCCTCGTGGCCACCTCGGGCACCATTTCGCATTGATATTTCTCCCAGATTTTCCAAATATTCCAAAAATAAGCTTCGTCCGTTTCTTATCCCGTTTGGATTCCGTTTGATATAGATATTCTACGAAACCAAAAACATGCAACAAACAGGAACTGGCACTGGGCACTGGATCAATATGTTAGTCCCAAAAATAGTATAAAAATTTGCCAAAAAGTATATGAAAGTTGCATAATATTGGCATGGAACAATCAAAAATTATAGATACGACGGAGACATATCAGCAGCCACGTAAAACATGCAACAACAAAGTAGAGGTCGTCTAACTTGTTTTTGCAGGGCATGTTGTGATGTGATATGGTCAAGGCATGATGCTATATTGTATGAGATGATCATGTTTTGTAACCGAGTTATCGGCAACTGGCAGGAGCCATATGGTTGTCGCTTTATTGTATGCAATGCAATCACCCTATAATTACTTTACTTTATCACTAAGCGGCAGCGATAGTCGTAGAAGCAATAGTTGACGAGACGACAACGATGCTACGATGGAGATCAAGGTGTCGCGTCGGTGATGATGGTGATCATGACGGTGCTTTGGAGATGGAGATCAAAGGCACAAGATGATGATGGCCATATCATATCACTTATATTGATTGCATGTGATGTTTATCCTTTATGCATCTTATTCTGCTTTGATTGACGATAGCATTATAAGATGATCTCTCACTAAATTTCAAGGTATAAGTGTTCTCCCTGAGTATGCACTGTTGCAAAAGTTCGTCGTGCCGAGACACCACGTGATGATCGGGTGTGATAAGCTCTACGTTCAAATACAACGGGTGTAAGACAGTTTTGCACACGCAGAATACTCGGGTTAAACTTGACGAGCCTAGCATATGCAAATATGGCCTCGGAACACTGAGACCGAAAGGTCGAGCGTGAATCATATAGTAGATATGATCAACATAGTGATGTTCACCATTGAAAACTACTCCATCTCACGTGATGATCGGTTATGGTTTAGTTGATATGGATCACGTGATCACTTAGATGATTAGAGGGATGTCTATCTAAGTGGGATTTCTTAAGTAATATGATTAATTGAACTTTAATTTATGATGAACTTAGTCCTGATAGTATTTTGCAAATAATGTTGTAGATCAATAGCTCGCGTTGTTGCTTCCCTATGTTTTATATATGTTCCTAGAGAAGACTAAGTTGAAAGATGATAGTAGCAATGATGCGGACTGGGTCCGTGATCTGAGGTTTATCCTCATTGCTGCACAGAAGAATTATGTCCTTGATGCACCGCTAGGTGACACACCTATTGCAGGAGCAGATGCAGACGTTATGAACGTTTGGCTAGCTCAATATGTTGACTACTTGATAGTTTAGTGCACCATGCTTAACGGCTTAGAATCGGGACTTCAAAGATGTTTTGAACGTCATGGACCATATGAGATGTTCCAGGAGTTGAAGTTAATATTTCAAGCAAATACCCGAGTTGAGAGATATGAAGTCTCCAACAATTTCTATAGCTAAAAGATGGAGGAGAATAGCTCAAGCAGTGAGCATGTGCTCAGATTGTCTGGGTACTACAATTGCTTGAATCAAGTGGGAGTTAATCTTCCAGATAAAATAGTAATTGACAAGGTTCTCTAGTCACTATCACCAAGTTACTAGAACTTCGTGCTGAACTATAATATGCAAGGGATGACGAAAACAATTCCCAAGCTCTTCGCGATGCTAAAATCGGCGAAGGTAGAAATCAAGAAAAATATCAAGTGTTGATGGTTGACAAGACAACTAGTTTCAAGAAAAAGGGCAAAGGGAAGAAGGGGAACCTCAAGAAGAATGGAAAGCAAGTTGCTGCTCAAGTGAAGAAGCCCAAGTCTGGACCTAAGCCTGAGAATAAGTGCTTCTACTACAAAGGGACTGGTCACTGGAAGCGGAACTACCCCAAGTATTTGGCGGATAAGAAGGATGGCAAAGTGAACAAGCTATATTTGATATACATGTTATTGATGTGTACTTTACTAGTGTTTATAGCAACCCCTCGGTATTTGATACTGGTTCAGTTGCTAAGAGAAGTAACTCGAAACGGGAGTTGCAGAATGAACAAAGACTAATTAAGGGTGAAGTGATGATGTGTGTTGGAAGTGGTTCCAAGATTGATATGATCATCATCGCACACTACCTATACTTTCGGGATTAGTGTTGAACCTAAATAAATGTTATTTGGTATTTGCGTTAAGCATGAATATGATTTGATCATGTTTATTGCAATATGTTTATTCATTTAAAATCAGAGAATAATTGTTATTCTGTTTACATGAATGAAACCTTCGATGGTCATACACCCAATGAAAATAGTTTGTTGGATCTCGATCGTAGTGATACACATATTCATAATATTGAAGCCAAAAGATGCAAAGTTAATAATGATAGTGCAACTTATTTGTGGCACTGCCATTTAGGTCATATTGGTGTAAAGCGCATGAAGAAACTCCATGCTGATGGGATTTTGGAATCACTTGATGCTTGCGAACCATGCCTCATGGGCAAGATAACTAAGACTCCGTTCTCCGGAACAATGGAGCAAGCAACAAACTTGTTGGAAATAATACATACTGATGTATACGGTCCGATGAGTGTTGAGGCTCGCGGCGGGTATAGTTATTTTCTGACCTTCACAGATGATTTGAGCGGATATGGGCATATCTACTTGATGAAACATAAGTTTGAAACATTTGAAAAGTTCAAAGAAATTTCAGAGTGAAGTGGAAAATCATCGTAACAAGAAAATAAAGTTTCTACGTTCTGATCGCATAAACGAATATTTGAGTTACAAGTTTGGTCTTCAATTAAAACAATGTGGAATAGTTTCACAAACTCATGCCACCTGGAACGCCATAGCGTAATGGTGTGTCTGAACGTCATAACAGTACTTTATTAAGATATGGTACAATCTATGATGTCTCTTACCGATTTACCACTATCGTTTTGGGGTTATGCATTAGAGACAACTACATTCATGATTAAATTGGGCACCGTTGAAATCCGTTGAGACGACACCATATGAACTGTGGTTTGGCAAGAAACCAAAGTTGCCGTTTCTTAAAGTTCGGGGCTGCGATGCTTATGTGAACAAGCTTCAACCTGATAAGCCGAACCCAAATCGGAGAAATGTGTCTTCATAGGATACCCAAAGGAGACTGTTGGGTACACTTTCTATCACAGATCCGAAGGCAAGACATTCGTTGCTAAGAATGGATCCTTTCTAGAGAAGGAGTTTCTCTCGAAAGAAGTGAGTGGGAGGAAAGTAGAACTTGATGAGGTAACTGTACCTGCTCCCTTATTGGAAAGTAGTTCATCACAGAAATCTGTTCCTGTGACTCCTACACCAATTAGTGAGGAAGCTAATGATGATGATCATGTAACTTCAGATCAAGTTACTACCGAACCTCGTAGGTCAACCAGAGTGAGATCAGCACCAGAGTGGTACGGTAATCCTGTTCTGGAGGTCATGTTACTTGACCATGACGAACCTATGAACTATGAGGAAGCGATGATGAGCCCAGATTCCACGAAATGGCTTTGAGGCCATGAAATCTGAGATGGGATCCATGTATGAGAACAAAGTGTGGACTTTGGTTGACTTGCCCAATGATCGGCAAGCCATAGAAAATAAATGGATCTTCAAGAGGAAGATGAACGCTGATAGTAGTGTTACTATCTACAAAGCTAGACTGGTCGAAAAAGGTTTTGACAAAGTTCAAGGTGTTGACTACGATGAGATTTTCTCACTCGTAGGGATGCTTAAGTCTGTCCAAATCATGTTAGCAAATTGCCACATTTTATGAAATCTGGCAAATGGATGTCAAAACTACATTCCTTAATGGATTTCTTAAAAAAGAGTTGTATATGATGCAACCAGAAGGTTTTGTCGATCCTAAAGGTGCTAACAAAATGTGCAAGCTCCAGCGGTCCATCTATGGACTGGTGCAAGCATCTCGGAGTTGGAATATACGCTTTGATGAGTTGATCAAAGCACATAGTTTTATACAGACTTGCGGTGAAGCCTGTATTTACAAGAAAGTGAGGGGGAGCACTACAGCTTTTCTGATAAGTATATGTGAATGACATATTGTTGATCGGAAATGATGTAGAATTTTTCTGGAAAGCATAAAGGAGTGTTTGAAAGGATTTTTTCAAAGAAAGACCTCGGTGAAGCTGCTTACATATTGAGCATCAAGATCTATAGAGATAGATCAAGACGCTTCATAAGTTTTTTCAATGAGTACATACCTTGACAAGATTTTTGAAGTAGTTCAAAATGGAACAGTCAAAAAAGGAGTTCTTGCCTGTATTGCAAGGTGAAAAGTTGAGTAAGACTCGAAACACGACCATGGTAGAAAATAGAAAGAGAATGAAAGTCATTCCCTATGCCTCCACCATAGGTTCTATAAAGTATGCCATGCTATGTACCAGATCTATTGTATACCCTACACTGAGTTTGGCAAGGGAGTACAATAGTGATCTAGGAGTAGATCACTGAACATCGGTCAAAATTATCCTTAGTGGAATAAGGATATGTTTCTCGATTATGGATGTGACAAAAGGTTCGTCATAAAGGGTTACGTCGATGCAAGTTTTGACACTGATCCATAGGACTCTAAGTCTCAATCTGGATACATATTGAAAGTGGGAGCAATTAGCTAAAGTAGCTCCATGCAGAGCATTGTAGACATAGAAATTTGCAAAATACATATGGATCTGAATTTGGCAGACCCGTTGACTAAACTAATCTCACAAGCATAACATGATCACACCTTAGTACTCTTTGGGTGTTAATCACATGGTGATGTGAACTAGATTACTAACTCTAGTAAACCCTTTGAGTGTTGGCCACATGGCGATGTGAATTATGGATATTAATCAGATAGTGATGTGAACTATTGGTGTTAAATCACATGGCGATGTGAACTAGATTATTGACTCTAGTGCAAGTGGGAGACTGAAGGAAATATGCCCTAGAGGCAATAATAAAGTTGTTATCTATATTTCCTTATATCATGATAAATGCTTATTATTCATGCTAGAATTGTATTAACCGGAAACTTAGTACATGTGTGAATACATAGACAAACAGAGTGTCACTAGTATGCCTCTACTTGACTAGCTCGTTGAATCAAAGATGGTTAAGTTTCCTAGCCATAGACATGAGTCGTCATTTGATTAACGGGATTGCATCATTAGAGAATGATGTGATTGACTTGACCCATTCCGTTAGCTTAGCATTTGATCGTTTAGTATATTGCTATTGCTTTCTTCATGACTTATACATGTTCCTATGACTATGAGATTATGAAACTCCCGAATACCGGAGGAACACTTTGTGTGCTACCAAACGTCACAACATAACTGGGTGATTATAAAGGTGCTCTACGAGTGTCTCCGATGGTACTTGTTGAGTTGGCATAGATCGAGATTAGGATTTGTCACTCCGATTGTCGGAGAGGTATCTCTGGGCCCTCTCGGTAATGCACATCACTATAAGCCTTGGAAGCAATGCAACTAATGAGTTAGTTGCGGGATGATGTATTACGGAACGAGTAAAGAGACTTGCCGATAACGAGATTGAACTAGGTATTGAGATACCGATGATCGAATCTCGGGCAAGTAACATACCGATGACAAAGGGAACAACGTATGTTGTTATGCAGTTTGATCGATAAAGATCTTCGTAGAATATATGGGAGCCAATATAAGCATCCAGGTTCCGCTATTGGTTATTGACCGGAGACATGTCTCGGCCATGTCTACATATTTCTCGAACCCGTAGGGTCCGCACGCTTAACATTCAGTGACGATCGATATTATGAGTTTATGTGTTTTAATGTACCGAAGGTAGTTCGGAGTCCCGGATGAGATCGGGGACATGATGAGGAGTCTCGAAATGGTCGAGACGTAAAGATCGATATATTGGACGACTATATTAGGACATCGGAAAGGTTCCGACTGATTCGGGTATTTTTCGGAGTACCGGAGAGTTACGAGAATTCGTATTGGGCCTTAATGGGCCATACGGGAAAGGAGAGAAATGCCTCAAAGGGTGGCCGCACCCCTCCCCATGGACTGGTCCGAATTGGACTAGGGAGGGGGGGCCCTTCCTTCCTTCTCCTTCTCCCTTCCCATGTTCCTATTCCATGTGGGAGGTTGAATCCTACTAGGACCAGGGAGTCATAGTAGGATTCCACACTTGGGGCGCGCCCTATGAGGGCTGGCCTCCTCCTCCCTCCATCCTTTATATACGTGGCCAGGGGCACCCCATAGACACAAATTGATTGTTCCAAGCCATGTGCGGTGCCCGCCTCCACCATAATTCACCTCGGTCATATCGTAGCGGTGCTTAGGCGAAGCCCTGCCTCGGTAGCAACATCATCACCGTCACCATGCCGTCGTGCTGACGGAACTCTCCCATGAAGCTCTGCTGGATCAGAGTTCGCGGGACGTCATTGAGCTGAACGTGTGCTGAACTCGGAGGTGCCGTGCGTTCGGTACTTGGATCGGTCGGATCGTGAAGATGTACGACTACATCAACCACGTTGTCATAACGCTTCCGCTTTCGGTCTATGAGGGTACATGGACAACACTCTCCCCTCTCGTTGCTATGCATCACCATGATCTTGCGTGTGCGTAGGATTTTTTTTGAAATTACTACGTTCCCCAACAACACCTTCTATCATAGATCCGAAGGCAAGACATTCGTTGTTAAGAATGGATCCTTTCTAGAGAAGGAGTTTCTCTCGAAAGAAGTGAGTGGGAGGAAAGTAGAACTTGATGAGGTAACAGTACCTGCTCCCTTATTGGAAAGTGGTTCATCATAGAAATATGTTCCTGTGATTCCTACACCAATTAGTGAGGAAGCTAATGATGATGATCATGTAACTTCAGATCAAGTTACTACTGAACCTCGTAGGTCAACCAGAGTAAGATCCACACCAGGGTGGTACAGTAATTCTGTTCTGGAGGTCATGTTACTAGACCATGACGAACCTACGAACTATGAGGAAGCGATGATGAGCCCAGATTCCGCAAAATGGCTTGAGGCCATGAAATCTGAGATGGGATCCATGTATGAGAACAAAGTGTGGACTTTGGTTGACTTGCCCGATGATCGGCAAGCCATCGAGAATAAATGGATCTTCAAGAAGAAGATTGACGCTGACGGTAATGTTACTGTCTACAAAGCTCGACTTGTTGCGAAAGGTTTTCGACAAGTTCAAGGAGTTGACTACGATGATACTTTCTCACCCGTAGCGATGCTTAAGTCCGTCCGAATCATGTTAGCAATTGCCGCATTTTATGATTATGAAATTTGGCAAATGGATGTAAAGACTGCGTTCCTGAATGGATTTCTGGAAGAAGAGTTGTATATGATGCAACCTGAAGGTTTTATTGATCCAAAAGATGCTAACAAAGTGTGTAAGCTCCAGCGATCCATGTATGGACTGGTGCAAGTGTCTCGGAGTTGGAATAAACGTTTTGATAGTGTGATCAAAGCATATGGTTTTATACAGACTTTTGGAGAAGCCTCTATTTACAAGAAACTGAGTGGGAGCTCTGTAGCATTTCTAATATTAATTATATGTGGATGACATATTGTTGATTGGAAATGATATGGAATTTCTGGATAGCATAAAAAGATACTTGAATAAGAGTTTTTCAATGAAAGACCTCGGTGAAGCTGCTTATATATTAGGCATCAAGATCTATAGAGATAGATCAAGACGCTTAATTGGACTTTCACAAAGCACATACCTTGATAAAGTTTTGAAGAAGTTCAAAATGGATCAAGCAAAGAAAGGGTTCTTTCTTGTGTTACAAGGTGTGAAGTTGAGTCAGACTCAATGCCCGACCACTGCAGAAGATAGAGAGAAAATGAAAGACGTTCCCTATGCTTCAGCCATAGGCTCTATCATGTATGCAATACTGTGTACCAGACCTGATGTGTGCCTTGCTATTAGTTTAGCAGGGAGGTACCAAAGTAATCCAGGAGTGGATCACTGGACAACGGTCAAGAACATCCTGAAATACCTGAAAAGGAGTAAGGATATGTTTCTCGTTTATGGAGGTGACAAAGAGCTTGTCGTAAATGGTTACGTTGATGCAAGCTTTGACACTGATCTGGATGACTCTAAGTCACAAACCGGATACGTATTTATATTGAACGGTGGAGTTGTCAGTTGGTGCAGTTCTAAGCAAAGCTTCGTGGCGGGATCTACGTGTGAAGCGGAGTACATAGCTGCTTCAGAAGCAGGAAATGAAGGAGTCTGGATGAAGGAGTTCATATCTAATCTAGGTGTCATACCTAGTGCATCGGGTCCAATGAAAATCTTTTGTGACAATACTGGTGCAATTGCCTTGGCAAAGGAATCCAGATTTCACAAGAGAACCAAGCACATCAAGAGAAGCTTCAATTCCATCCGCGACCAAGTCAAGGAGGGAGACATAGAGATTTTCAAGATACATACAGATCTGAATGTTGTAGACCCGTTGACTAAGCCTCTCTCACGAGCAAAACATGATCAGCACCAAGACTCCATGGGTGTTAGAATCATTATTGTGTAATCTAGATTATTGACTCTAGTGCAAGTGGGAGACTGAAGGAAATATGCCCTAGAGGCAATAATAAAGTTGTTATTTATATTTCCTTATATCATGACAAATGTTTATTACTCGTGCTAGAATTGTATTAACCGGAAACTTAGTACATGTGTGAATATATAGACAAACTAAGTGTCACTAGTATGCCTCTACTTGACTAGCTCGTTGAATCAAAGATGGTTAAGTTTCCTAGCCATAGACATGAGTTGTCATTTGATTAACGGGATCACATCATTAGAGAATGATGTGATTGACTTGACCCATTCCATTAGCTTAGCATTTGATCGTTTAGTATATTGCTATTGCTTTCTCCATGACTTATACATGTTCCTATTACTATGAGATTATGCAACTCCCGAATACCGGAGGAACACTTTGTGTGCTACCAAACGTCACAACGTAACTGGGTGATTATAAAGGTGCTCTACAGGTGTCTCCGAAGGTACTTGTTGGGTTGGCATAGATCGAGATTAGGATTTGTCACTCCGATTGTCGGAGAGGTATCTCTGGGCCCTCTCGGTAATGCACATCACTATAAGGCTTGCAAGCAATGCAACTAATGAGTTAGTTGCGGGATGATGTATTATGGAACGAGTAAAGAGACTTAAGTTAGGATTTGTCACTCCGATTGTCGGAGAGGTATCTCTGGGCCCTCTCGGTCATGTATGAAATGGTGAGGAACATGAATATTCTTAGTATGATAGTGTTGAACATGTTTGTGTGCAATCTTGATAGCACTGTCATTATCACAAAGCAATGGAACATGTTTCACATGTATCCCATAATCTTTGAGGGTTTGTGTCATCCATTATAATTGAGCACACCATGATCTGGCGACAATGTATTCTGCTTCAGCGGTTGATAGAGATACCAAATTTGCTTCTTGGAGGACTAAGACACACAAGAAACCTCCCAAGAAATTGACAAGTACCCAAAGTGGATTTTCTATCAATCTTGTCACCGGCATAGTCTGAGTTGGAGTAACCAATAAGATTAAAACATGATCCTTTAGGATAACATATGCCAAAGTTTTGGGTATGTATGAAGTATCTCACAATCCTTTTCACAGCTGATAGGTGACATTCCGTTGGTGCCGCTTGGTATCGTGCACACATGCACACACTAAGCATAATGTCGGGACGAGAGGCACAAAGATATAGCAATGAACCGATCATTGATCGATAAACTTTTTGATCAACCATTTTGTCCTCCTTAGTAAGGTCAAGATGTCCACTAGTAGGCATGAGTGTTTTCATGCCTTTGCTATTTTGCATGTTGAACTTCTTGAACAATTTCTTGGTATACGTTGTTTGAGACACAAACGTACCCTCTCTAGTTTGCTTGATTTGCAAACCAAGGAAGAATTTGACTTCACACATCATAGACATCTTAAATTTCTTCGACATCAACCTTCCAAACTTTTCACTAAAATGAGGGTTAGTAGATCCAAATATGATATCATCAACATAAATTTGGCACATACTCTCTTAGCGAATATTGTTGCATCAATTTTACCAATTTCAAATCTTTTCTCGATGAGAAACATCATTAGGCCTTTGTACCAAGCTCTAGGAGCTTGTTTAAGACCATAAAGAGCTTTGTGAAGTTTGTAAACACGGTTAGGTTTCTTAGGATTTGCAAAATCGGGGGTTGTTTAACATGGACTTCTTCCCCAATTTCGCCATTCAAGAAAGCACTTTTAATGTCCATTTGATAAAGGGTGATATCATAATGGTTGGCATAAGCACGAAGAATGCCAATGGAATCAAGTCTAGCAACAAGAGCATATGACTCACTAATACGTCCATTTTGCATCATGTTTTTTACTACTGTTATTTATATTGTTTTAAAGTTATATTTCACTTTTATATGCAATTATAATGCCTTTCTCTCTTAATTTGCAAGTTTCATCATAAGAGGGAGATTGTCGGCAGCTAGAATTCTGGACATGAAAAGAGCTACAATAGAGATAGCTATTCTCCAGAGCTCCAAATGACCTGAGAATTTACAAAGATTTATTTTGGAATACATAAAAAATATTGTAAGAAGAATCACCAGGAGGGGCCCCACCAGTGAGCCACAAGCTCAGGTGGCGCCCCCTTGGGGCGCGCCATGTGAGCTTGTGGGCCCACCAACAGGCCTTCGTGGCCCTCCTTCTCCTATATGAAGCCAATTGCCCTAACAAAAAAAAATCAAGAGAACACTTTCGGAATGAAGTGCCGCCGTCTTGAGGTGGAACCTGGGCAAGAGCACTTTAGCTCTCTGGCAGAGTGATTCCACCGGAGATACTTCCCTCCGGGAGGGGGAAATCGAAGCCATCGTCATCACCAATGTTCGTTCATCGTGGAAGGACTCATCTCCATTAACATCTTCATCGACACCATCTCATCTCCAAACCCTAGTTCATCCCTTGTATTCAATATTTGTCCAAAACCTCAGATTGGTACCTGTGGGTTGCTAGTAGTGTTGATTACATCTTGTAGTTGATGCTAGTTGGTTTATTTGGTGGAAGATCATATGTTCAGCTTGTTAATCATATATTATTCTCCTATGATCATGCACATGAATATGATCTGTGAGTAGTTTCGTTTGTTCTTGAGGACATGAGAGAACTCGTTATAAGTAATTATGTGAGGTTGGTATTCGTTCAACATTTTGACGAAGTGTATGTTGTTCTTCCTCTAGTGGTGTCATGTGAACGTCGACTGCATGACATATTACCATGCTTGGGTCTAGGGGAAGGCATTGTGGAGTAGTAAGTAGATGATGGGTTGCGAGTGACACAAGCTTAAACCCTAGTTTATGCACTATTTTGTGAGGGGCTGATTTGGATCCTTATGTTTCATGCTATGGTTAGATTTATCTTAATTCTTATTTTGTAGTTGTGTATGACTGCGAGAGGGGGTAATCATACATGGGTTGCTTGTTCAAGTAAGAGCAACACCCTAGCACTGGTCCACCCACATAAGAATTTATCATAGTAGTGAACGCGAATCAACTAAACATGATGAACCCGACTAGACGAAATTCCCATGTGTCCTCGAGAACGCTTTGCTTAATATAAGAATAGTAGTCAAGCTTCTTGTCCTACTAGTTACAAGGTTAAATTGCACGGTATGGTAGGATTGATATATAGGTAAAATAAGATAAACGGTACAACAACGAATGGTATTTTTTGATGTTTTTAGCAATGGAAAATAGACCCCCGGGCCATAGTTCACTAGTGGCATCTCTCTTAAGCATACAAAGTGTTGTGTGGTGAAAACATTACAATTAGGCAATGATTAAATTACAATTTTATATTTATGACTATGGTCATTCATGGTATAATCTCGTATAGGTATTATGTCCGTGATATGTAGACCGTTATCCAACTGCATCTACAACTAATACTCGACCCGAATACCACTATCCAACATGCATATCGAAGTATTAAGATCATAACAAACAGAGCATTGCAATAAGCAAGATGACATAATGTAGACATCAAAACTATCATCCGTATGTGATGAAGCACCACAAGATTGAACCCATTACTATGCACCACTTTCTCTGAAGAACTACCCATCAATCTTGGCCAAAGAAGACAAAGAGATCAGAAACCATAAATAGCTACTTAATTATGCATCAAAGAAACTTCAAAAGATTCCATGAACAATCTTATCATAACGTTACATTTCATCATATCCCAACAAACGCAACCACCAATTGTGTCATTTTGAATTGTTGGTGTTAAAGGAAGAAATATGAGGGGTGCCATTAGGAACACGGACATAGGTGGTGCATGGCTGTGGTTAGCTCATGTCGTAAGGTGTTGGATTAAGTCTCGCAACGAGCAAAATCCTCGCGTTTAGTTGCCACTATGAGTTTGGAACCCTGAACAGACTGCCACAACAGCGGACATCCACAAGGGGTTGACTTCACTAGAGAATGTGCCGAAAGCAACAAAGTGGAGGACTTTTTTTTGCATTATGGGATAAGAAATTCCTAGCAATTGCCTGGGTGGTGTTCCTCGCCGCTGCATTCAGCTTCTACACTCGGAAGGAAAGAAAACTTCTTTCTTATCCATTGCCCGCCGACCATCTCCTTTAGAAAAGTAGTGGAATCCTACAAGTTATTAGTTGCGACATCGCTTCTGGCTAAGCATCTTCTAGCGAAGGAAAGGAAGCGGCTAGTCGCTTCAGGAAAAGCAGCGAGTTCATGAGCAAGTGAGTGAACGAGCAGCGAGTGAAGTGCAACAGTCATAAATAAGGCTCGCAAGATATAGGTGATACGTCACCAACGTATCTATATTTTTTGATTGTTCCATGCTGTTATATTATCATTCTAGGATGTTTTACAATCATTTTATAGCAACTTTATATCATTTTTGGGACTAACCTATTGACATAGTGCCCAATGCCAGTTGATGTTTTTGCTTGTTTTTTACTTCGCAGAATATCAGTACCAAACGGAGTCCAAACGCAGCGAAACTTTTTGGAGATTTCTTTTGGACCAGAAGACAACTTGGGAGCCAAGGAAGCACCACGGGGGAGTCCTATGGGGCCCACAAGACACGAGGGCGCGCCAGGATGCCCAGGCGCGCCCTAATGGGTTATGGGGCCCACAGGGGTCTCCTCCACCGCCTCTCATCTCTATAAATACCCAAATATTTCAGAAACCCCAGGGGAGTCGACGAAACACAATTCTAGCCGCCGCAAGTTCCAGAACCATGAGATCCAATCTAGGGCCCTATTCCGGCACTCCGCCAGAGGGGAACACGATCACGAAGGGGTTCATCATCCTCACTGGTGCTCCTCCGAAGATGCGTGAGTAGTTCACCATAGACCTACGGGTCCGTAGGTAGTAGCTAGATGGCTTCTTCTCTCTTTTTGATTCTCAATACAATGGTCTCTTGGAGATCTATTTGATGTAATGACTTTTTGTTTATTGGGATCCGACGAAGTTCGAGTTTATGATCAGATCTATATCCATGAGTATTATTTGAGTCTTCTCTTATATGCATGATTATTTATAGCCTCGTATTTCTTCTTCGAATCTTTGGTTTAGTTAGGCCGACTAGATCGATTTTTCTTGCAATGGGAAGTGGTGCTTTGTGATGGGTTCGATCTTACGGTGTCCTCACCCAATGACAGAAGGGGTAGCGAGGCACGTACGTATATATCATTGTTACTAAGGATAAAAAGATGGGGTCTATTCCTACATGAATAGATCTTGTCTACATTATGTCATCGTTCTCATTGCATTACTCCGTTTCTCCATGAACTTAATACACTAGATGCATGCTGGATAGTGGTCGACGTGTGGAGTAATAGTAGTAGATGCAGAATCATTTCGGTCTACTAATCTTGGACGTGATGCCTATATTCATGATCATTGCCTTGGATATCGTCATAATTACTTGATCTTCTATCAATTGCCCAACAGTAATTGTTTACCCATCGTATGCTATTTTCTCGAGAGAAGCCACTAGTGAAATCTACGCCCCCCGGGTCTATGTTTTATCATATTGCTTTCAGATATATCTTTTATCATATTTGTTTTCAGATCTATATTTCCACAAACCCAAAAATACGTTGCTACACTTTATCTTTACTTATTTTATTTTGTGTTCTGGCTAGATCTATTTATCCAATGTCATACAATTTAATCTATCTTTTTACCGTGGAGGGATTGACAACCCTCTTACGCGCCGGGTTGCAAGTATTTGTTCTTTGTGTGTAGGTACCGTTTACATAGTGTTGCTTGGTTCTCCTACTGGATTGATAACCTTGGTTTCGTAACTGAGGGAAATACCTACCGTAGCTGAACTGCATCATCCCTTCGTCTTTGGGGAAATCCCGATGCAGTTTCATGCCGCATCAAAAGGAATTTCTGGCGCCATCACTGGGGAGACATATCAACATCTATCTGAGTCCTAATCACAAATCTAATCTCTTTGCAATTACATTATTTGCCATTTGCCTCTCGTTTTCATCTCCCCCACTTCACAAAAATATTTGCCTTTTTATTCACATTCTTTTCCGTTTGCCTTTTTCTTGTTAGATCTCTTGTTTGCTATCTCTACTTTGTAGCGGTCCAACCTCAAACGGTCGAATCTCTGTGCTTAAGTGTCATCCCTGGATCGGTAATGATGACACACACAGTACTTGAAGGATTTATAACAGAGTAGCAATCACACACTTATTACATCTAATGTCTCAAAAGAGAACTTATTGCAATAAATAAGGCTTAAGGCCATCTAAATAAGATAACATCGGAAGGCTTGGAAGATAACGTGAGTCCATCAACTCCAACGGCATAGCTGAGTGCACGATAAACGACCTAGCGCACCTTACTCTTTGTTTGAAAAGTCAGCAACATGATACGTTGCAGCCCGAAAATGGGTCAGCACATGGAATATGCTGGCAATATAACACAGTAGAGCAATGAACAGATAAAGGCTATCACTACATGCATATATGGCTGGTGGAGGCTCTATGGTTATAATGTTTTGCGAAAAGCCAATTTTGTCCTACAACAAAGGAATATATTTTATTTAACTATCATGGTGGTTGAAACATTGAGAATGGTACCCCCATCTCAATCCCAAATAATAGTAATTTTCAACCCAACAAAATTTATTTAGAGTGATGAGATCAAATAAATAATTCAAGTACCAGATACTCAAGATGTCCATAACCGGGGACACAGCTAACCATGATTAGTTTATACACTCTGCAGAGGTTTGTGCACTTTTCCCCACAAGACTCGATCTCCTCCGTTGGATTTCTCGCACTTCATGGTGTTTGAGAAATGGATGACCGAGACACAGTCTTTCAGAAACATTAACTCTAACCCCGGGTAGACAGTACCAACCTACATCCCCTACATCTGCTAGCCTACCACTGGAAGAGGTCATGCAACATACTCAACTATGCTAGAGCCCATAATAGGTTGTGGTTGCACACGGAAGTTTCTAACATGAATAATCTTATGATCCCTTTGAGCCTGGGTGGCGGACCATGGGAGGATCACACGGTATAACCCCGAGATCTCCTAGGACAACACTGGTATAACCCCAAGTGCCCAAACCAACAATCCACCCAGATGTGTATTAAAGTTGCCACCTTAAGTTGAACCATTAATTAACAATCTCACATCTGTCATGGATACACTCAAACCCAATCCACGTCTACGAGCATAGCATGGCAATATAAGCATATCGTAGAAGTAACTCCCAAGGGTTTGGTAATAAAACAGGTAATAGGTTCTACCTCATCAACTACTTCCCAATACCCACATGTTATCAAATCCTAACCATGCAATGTTTAAGGGTTGTAACTAATGCATAAAAACTAGGTATGAAAAGAGTATGATCAATGTGTTACATGCCTTGCTGACGATCCGCAAACCCTAGAGACTCGTAGTAGCACGCTTCGCACTCCGGGAATTCTATCGCAAACAAACAATAGCATGCATAAGCACTCAAGCAAAGATGCACGGGTAGAACAAAAATAAGAAGATCAAATCTGAAAATCCAACTGAAGAGATTCAATCTGCAAAAAGAATCAATCGAATCGGAGCTACGGAACTGAAACTACGGTCAAAAGAACTTCGAATTCAAATCTGCTTGAAACCAAATTTTAAATTGTCAAAACCTTGTTCAAGTTGAATAAACAGAAAGAGGGGCTCTAGAAGAAGATTTTGGCGTTGGTTTCACTGGATTTGGACAAACGGTTGAAAAGTTACGAGGGTTTGAAGATGAGGGGCTAATCTACGATAAAAATATTCGTGGATAGGTCCCTGGCCGAAAAATAAAATAAAAAGAAAAGACTACGGTGCGAACGTTCGCTAATAGAACCAATCTAAAGAAAATCGTTCACTAACAGATCTAAACGAACGAACGTTCATTAAATAAACTAAACCGAATAAAACCAAAATAAAACCCGATCTAAACGAAAAACCGATCTAGGGTTTTTATTGAAAATAAAACCGAAGAAAACCGGCGACTTTTCCGGCGAACTCCGGCGGTGGGATCCGGCGCGGCGTCGGCGGCGGCGGCGGGTGGCGAGGCGCGGCGCGGCGGGCTCCGGAGGCGGCAGCGGCGTCGGCGGCGGGTGGCGAGGCGCGGCGGGCTCCGGCGGCGGCAGAGGCGTCGGCGGCGGGTGGCGAGGCGCGGCGCGGCTAGGGTTTCGGGCGGGCGGGCTGGTGGGCTGGGGCGACGGCCTCGGCCGGCTTATAAAGCCTGAGCGGACAGAGTCTGGCTCGGGCACGGCCCGTTAGGTCGGTTCGTTTTTTTAAACGGACGGAGAAAATAAATAAAAAGAAATATCAAACGGACTCCAAAAATTCCGAAATAAAATTTCACCGTCCTTTAATAAAATTTAGGACAAAGTGAACAATTTTTCCGGACCTAATGCAATTTTTAAAAATGCAATTTTTTCTAATCTATTTAAAATAACTCCAAAAAACCAAATAAAATCCAATAAAAATATTTATTAGATTTTAACATTTTTTCCTCCAATATTTCTTTATTTTGGAGAAGTCATTTTATCTCCTCTCATGTTTTTTTAATATGAAATATTTCGAGGAGAAAAATGATAAAATCCATATGATCCTATTTTCAATATTTGAGAAAATTCAAATATGAAAAATAATAAAATCCCCAACTCTCTCCATGGGTCCTTGAGTTGCTTAGGATTTTTAGGATCACTACCAAAATGCAAATAAAATATGATATGCATATGATGACCTAGGTATAACATTTCAAATTGAAAATTTGGGATGTTACAAACCTACCCCCCTTAAGATGAATCTCGTCCTCGAGATTCGGGTTGGCTAGAAAATAGGTGTGGGTGGTCTTTGCATAGATCTTCTTCTCGTTCCCAGGTGGCTTCATCCTCGGTATGGTGGCTCCACTGAACTTTGCAAAACTTGATAACCTTGTTGCGGGTAACTCGACTGGCAAACTCAAGAATCTTGACTGGTTTCTCCTCGTAGGTCAGATCACTATCCAACTGAATTGCTTCCAGGGGCACTGTATCTCTTAGAGGAATATCGACCATCTCGGCATGGCATTTCTTCAACTGGGAAACGTGAAACACATCATGAACTCCTGACAGTCCTTCCGGTAACTCCAACTTGTAGGCTACTTCTCCCATACGTTCCAAAACTCGGTATGGTCCTACAAATCTTGGAGCTAACTTTCCCTTAACTCCAAAGCGTTTAACTCCTCGCAGTGGTGACACACGAAGATATGCTTTGTCTCCGATTTCATAGACTACCTCCTTACGTTTTGAATTTGCATAACTCTTCTGCCTGGACTGGGCTACCTTCAGCCTATCCCGAATCAGCTTAACCTTCTCTTCCGACTCTTTGATCAAATCTGGTCCAAACAACTGACGGTCTCCGACTTCATCCCACATCAACGGTGTTCTGCACCTCCTTCCATACAAGGCTTCGAATGGGGCCATCTTCAAACTGGCTTGATAACTCACTACAAAAAAATACACTTCCGTGATGATGCGTGTTTGTCACAGTAGGTCGCGTTTTTTGTCATGCATGTACATCCATGACAAATTTATGACAGAATCAAGATATTCATACCTGTGCTGTCGTAGAAGTGTTCCATGACATTACCAAAATTATCATCACGGAAGTGTCCACTTCCATGACGATAAATCGCACGTCATAGAAGTGCTTTCGTCAAGGGTGACCGACACATGGCATCCACTGTAACGGAACGCCGTTAAGCTATCGGGTCCGGTTTTGGATCCGTTAACCCGTTAGCAGCCCCGACCAATGGGGATTTTCCACGTGTAAAATCATCATTGGCTGGAGGAAACACGTGTCAGCTCACCGTTGGGACAGACGTCATCCACTCATTGGACCCAAAGCGCCTATGATACGTCGACACGTGGCACGGCCCAACAGAGGCCCATTCCTGTGAAAAGGCCGGCCCATTTGACTTGGTCAAAAGGTGGCGGGCCGGCCCACGGCAAGCCTGTTAACGGCCTGTTTGCATATAGCCCATTTACAGCCCGCTAACCCAGGGCCTGTTTACGGCCTATCCGAATTAGGCCCAGTAGCGTCATCTGGGCCGTCCAATATAATTCCAGCCCGTTTTAACTTCCGGCCCATGTATGGCCAATGACGTCTTTTGGCCCATATGAGGCCCTTAGTAACCCTCGGCCCATTAACGACCCGTGGTAAATCTGGCCCGTAATGAACAGTGTATCACTTTATACCCATTAACGGCCCATTATTCCGTTGGGCCATTTCCAGCCCATGTTATCTTTCGGCCTTCTTAGGGCCCATTTATTCTTGGGCTCATTTCCAGCATTCGTTTACTTTCGGCCCGTTACTGTCATTTTCAGCTTGTGGGCCAAATACAGCCCGTGGTTACAGTCGGCCCGTTTGTGGCCCGTTAATACGTTGGGCCGTTTTCATAGCATCATCAAATACAGCCTATTAACGACGGCCCGTTATGGTCGGCCCATGAACGGACGATTTCAACTCTAGCCCATTTATGGCCATAATGTGGTCTGTTATTGGCCCATGTTTGGCCAACCGATCATACGGCCCGTAGAAGGCCCATTGATGATACGGCCCGTAGAAGGCCCATTGTGTCTACGCCCCGTAGAAGGCCCATTGTGTCTACGCCCAGTAGAAGGCCCATTGTGTCTACGGCCCTTAGAAGGCCCATTGTTTCTACGGCCCGTAGGAGGCCTACAGTAAATATGTAGCCCATTGTTAATGTGGCCTAGTTTAAAAAAATAGGTTATTCCGGCCACTAGCAAACCGCGGAAAAAGAACTGCACTGACTACAAGAAAACAAATAAACAAGACAACGGAAATAAATAAGCAAGTAACTTACGCTAGGCTATCACGGCTATTACACATATTACATCCACTGGGCATCAAAGTTCGCCACCAGTGCAAATATAGGGAACAAAGCAGCATATAAACGCCGCAGCAAAACAAGTCCAGAACTGAAACCACTTCAGAAGAGCTCAAGAAACAATATCCTGGGTACCCATAATGCTGGCAAGATGCTTAGCAAGCTTATTAACTTTCTCTTGTTTGGCGCTTAAATCCTCCAGCACTTGCTGTTGCACCAGAAAGTATGCATCTGAATTCTGCAGGGACTTCCTCAGTCCTTCGGCTTCCTGTCGCATAACATCTGATCGATGTCTTTCAACTTGAAGTTGAGACTCAAGAAGCCGAACTGATTCAGGCAGCGAGTACGAAGAGCTGGTGCCAGCAGTAGTAGCCAGTAACTCGAACACTACATCAAGACAGGACTTTGGGGTTGTCTCAGTGTCTTCAATATAGTTTTTATCAGCTTTCTTGGAGAACAACAGGGATGTCTCACTATCTTGAACCTGATCTGCATTACTTCCTTTACCATTGCATAACGGGGTACTCTTCTCCAATATTTTATCCGCGTTCTAAAGGAGAAACAAACAAACACATCACAGGTTTACAATGTAGTATATGAAACTCATTTTGGTAAACCAGTTCAGTAGTAAGGTGGACAGGATAACAGCATGAAACAAACATATATCTATGTAGTATGGTCACTGTATGGTCTATATCATTCTAGTTTATGTTGCCAAATCAAGATAGATACAGTTCGAATCATATCTATTTAAGACAAAGCAGCATAGACAGAATATAAGTGTGGGAAACTACACAGCAATAACAACACTTGTAATGTGCATGGCATGAGAACATAACTGTTTATTCAATTGAAACTGAAATCAACATAGAGCAAGTTACAACAGCAAACACGTTAAAGAAACAGGTTTAAAACATACCTGTTGCGCCATTGGAGTTTCAATTGCATCCTTCAAATTTGAAATTAGTTGGTATGAGTAAATACAGTGATGCAAGAGCAAAGTAGTATGAACCATAGCTACGGAACCTGACCTGAGAACAATTCTTCTTCTGCTTTAAGCGTTGACTTGGGGTTCGGAGTGGTGGTCCTCGTGCTTTGGGCACTGCAGTTGCCTTACTAACTGCTCGTGTTTGGGTGCTCTGTGGTGGAGACGGTGCTGTGTCAACGGGAACTGGGTTACTATCTGCTGGGGTTGGGGTTAGAAGGGGTGTAGCTGGTTCTCTGTCCAACTGGGTAGGGGTACAATCTGCGTGAGTCTGGGTTATGTGTGGTGGGGCTGGTTCTTGGGCAAGTACAACCGTGGTTCTATCTCCATCGACAGGTAGCACGATCTTTTCTGAAGACCGTGTTTTTACTCCCACAGATACTGCCATCACCCCCTCCAATTGAAATGGCTGATAAACAAGAAAAGTAATTGAATGTACAGACATTGTAAGATAGACAGGTGCAATGGATAGTAGGGAAGAAAACAGGGCATGAAATAATTCACATTTATGTTGTCTAACCAAACAGAATAGCAGGACATAATTTCAAATATATGATGGCTAATTAAACAGGATAGCATGACACAATTTCACATGTATGATGGCTAACTAAACAGGATAGAATGACATACTTCAAAATATGATGACTATGTAAACAGGATGACATGATATAACTATACGATGTGTCTATTAAAGTGGTTGGCATGCCATAAATCACAAACATGCCGTCGATGGAAACATGATGGCATGATATAATTCACGGATAGAATGACATAATTCAAAATATGATGACTATGTGAACAGGATGAGATGATATAACTATATTATGTCTTTAGAAAATGGGTTGGCATGCCATAATTCAGATACATGCTGTCTATGTAAACATCATGGCATGATATAATTCAAATATATGATTTATATACTAAGGAAGTGAGCAGAGGGCAATCGCATATATGATGTGTCAACTAAGGAGATGGCATTCAACATCGTGTATATGATGTAAAAACTAAGCATTGCAATACAACATATGCATGATATGAGTAATATAACCCTGCCAAGTTTGAGCATACACCTCAGGGGGATAATAGGACTGGTCATCTGCCTCTGAATCCTCCTCTGAAGAGCTATCTGTAACCAGCAACATATCTGCTTCACCAGGTAGCATTGTCTGCTCTGAAGACCTTGTTTTCACTCCAGATTTCTCCATCACCAATTCAAATGGCTGATGCACAGGAAGAGCAGTTGAATATACAAACATTGTCGACAAAAGCAATGAGAAATACAAAAAAAGGACGGCATGATATAATTCACATATATGACGCTTGGCTAAACAACATGGCATTGCATAATTCACATATATAATGCCTTGCAACAAGATAGCATTGCATAATTCACATATATAATGTCTTGCAAAAAGATGGCATTTCATAATTCGCATATATGGTAATTAGACACTAAACAGGTGGCATTCACACAAATCATGTCTAAACTAAGCAAATGACATGGCAATGCAAGATACCATATGCACGATATGAGCAACATAACCCTGCCAAGTTAGAGCATGCACCTCGGGGGGGGGGGGGATAGGACTGGTCATCTTTCTCTGAATCCTCCTCTGAGGAGCTATCCGTAACCAGCAAGATATGCGCTTCGTCAGATAGCATAGTCTTCTCTGAAGACCTTGTTTTCACTCCAGAATTTTCCATCACCGTGTCAAATGGCTGATGCACACGAAGAGTAGTTGAATGTACTAACATTGTTGACAAATGTAATATGTAACAAAAAAGGATGGCCTGATATGATTCACATATAAGATGACTGGCTAAGCAGGATGGCATTGCAAAATTCACATATATGATGCCTGGCTAAACAAGATGGCATTGCATAATTCACATAAACGATGAATAAACTAAACAAATGGCATTCCCACAAAGCATGTCTAAACTAAGCAGTTGACATATTTGATGTATAAAGTAAGCAATGCAAGGCACCATATGCATGATATAACCAACATCAGCATGCCAAGTTAGAGCGAAGACCTCATGGGGTAAATAGGAGTGGTCTTCTTCTTCTGAATCCCCCTCGGAACAGTTATCTTCCTCTTGATTATGATCCAAAATGGGTGGAGGGGGGGGCTGCCTTTGCGCCCACCATGGAGTGACGTCTGCATGAAATTTTATTGCCACGCAAGGCTCGTCTCTTTTGCTCCACATGTTTAGTTCCATTGTGTACAATAACTGACATGCATAGGAATAAAACATAGTGAGATTATGTAAGGAGTGCATGCACAAATCCAGAGTGATGGTAGCAAACTGTGGATAAACCCAAAACCAATGATAGCAGGCAAATAATAGCTTTAGTTAAAAAATATAGATAATGGCTCTTTTAATGTTTGTTTGCACCCAACATGAAACTCATAGTAGACACCTGAGATTAACCAGATAGTAGACAGATAGTACTGATTGTTGCCCCAATATGTACCCCACAACCATTTAAAAACTCAAGTTTCAACATAAGTTTGGACCTGAGTCAGAGTCTGATAGGTTAACACGACGATAAAGTAGCATGTCATCATATTAAGCGATGCATAACGTAAGCAGACACG
This sequence comes from Triticum aestivum, assembly GCF_018294505.1. NCBI lineage: Eukaryota > Viridiplantae > Streptophyta > Magnoliopsida > Poales > Poaceae > Triticum > Triticum aestivum. The sequence continues at coordinate 388,087,113 of NC_057796.1, forward strand.
GAAGAGTCCGACCTCTCTTGCGTGTAGTCCTCAAGGTTATCTGCTCAGTTGATGATGGTAATGCAGTTGTCGTGGCTGCCGACGGCGGGGAAGAATATCTGAGGCGGCGAAAGACAGTCTGGAGAGCGGATCCCTGCTGTGGTGAACCCTTCCGTCGTTGGAGCATCTAAGCTGGGGTGGAACACAGCACCGCAGGAGCAGGACAAACCACACAAGGTTTTCTTTGACACATATCTGTAACAGAAGTAATTGTGTAAGGGCTTGTTTGAATTTGAGGATTCTAACAATGCAGGGATAGGAAATAGACAGGAATAGGATAGAAATGCACGTGCAAAACAGCGAATTTAAAAACACATGATTTCTGCCAATCTGGGTGTTTGGTTCACAAGAATTGGAAGATCACAGGATGCAAAGAAGTATGGTGAGATTAAGTCAAACCACAAGAAGTGTACAACCTCTTTGGCGAAGCCAGGTCGATCTCAGCGTGATTGGGTTGGCCGGTGAGGATGCTCCGGCTGACTTGGCTGTCGGAGGAGGGGAAGAAGGTCTTAGGCGTCTGGAGATGGAGCCCGAGGTACTGCTCCGCTGTAATGGAGGGTTTCGTCGTTATAGCAGCTCCGGTGAGTTGTATGACGCCGAGGCTGAAGCAGGACAAGAGAGACAACGTTAACCTGAGTGGAATTCTAATAGCATCTCCAATAGATGACATAAAATACATAACCACAAAGTGCTAGATGTATACATCAGCCGCTCATCTCTGAACTTAACTATCAAAACTGAATTTAACTGTCGAAACTGAACTTAACTGTCGAAACTGAATTTTTCTGTCGAAACTGAATTTTACTATCGAAACTGAACGCACTAGAGGTGAGGCTACACGTCAGTCGACTGACTTTTTCATCTCTGGTCAGTCGATTTTGTAGCCGTTGGATACGAAATCAAGGGCCTGCAATTCATCTTCAACCTCCACCCCCCTGAGTCGCCAGCCACCACCGCCAAACAGCCGCCCCGCCCACCCCGAAAACACTCCCCATCGCCAGTCCACCACCGCCCCGGCCATCCCTCTAGGCCCCCCCGTGCCGAGCTTTTTCTCCGGCGATCCCCACGCCACCGCCCCACCACCGCCGGCGACCATCGCCCCCACCCTGAACCCTAAGATAGATAGTGGGGTACTTCTCCGGCGAGCCCCCCTCCCCGCCGCGGCTGGTTCTTCCTTAACTCCGGCGAGCCCCCCACCCCCTGAAAATCGACTGACCCAAAAGTCGATTCAGTCGACTGAAGTGTAGATAAATCGGAGCAGCATCGCAAGCAAGAGCAAGAGCGAGAGCAGCAGCACGAGCAAGAGCAAGAGCAAGAGCAAGAGCAGACTAGGCAGGGGACCGAGAGCAAGAGCAGAGCAGCAGCGCGAGCGAGAGCTAAAGCAACAGCAGCTCCTACTGATGTGGACGTCGCCGCCGAGGGAGCGACGCCGTGGAGGAAGTGGCCGGCGACGCCGCGGTGGATGGAGCCGTGCCGTGTCGGCTCGGGACTGAGCGCCGGCAGCACTGTGAGATCAAATCAAGAAGAAAATGCGGTGATTAGTGTACAACCTCTTTGGTGGCGCCGATTAGGCCGCAGCTTCATCCGAGGAAACGGTGATGTTGATGCTCTTCCGGTGGTGTAGGTGAAGACGACGGTGTGGGAATGGAGGTGGCGCGAAAGACGAGGGGAACGTCGGGGCAGCTCCTTGGAGGTGGAGGACGGGGTGGCTGAACCGGCGGGACGACCAGATCGACGACGGATCCTCATCCGGTACGGTGGATGAGGGACGTCGAGGTGTTGCTGTGGACGACGTCATCGGGGAAGAGGCTCCGGCTGGGTGGCGGACGGAGGATGGTGTGGGGCTTCGCGGGTTTTCCCGGCCTCGGTGTACGAATGGGTGGGCGGATGGGATGGGAGTGGGGAACCATGGCTTAGGGACGCGCTTGTCCGAAATGTGGGGTAAGTTGTCGGAGCACAACGAGACAAAGATATATCTTAAATATTTCGGGCTAACAAGGCGCGGGTTGAAATTTCCAAACAAGCCTAACGTGTACTGTACCAAATCAATTCGCACTACAAATGTCATTCAGAACTTTGAATTCATGTTATGTTCAATTAAAATATTTCGCTACGTGTATAATGCATGCAACCTAGTACTCAAATGAACGTTTTGGTGCATTCCAAACGTATATACTACCGCGTCAATATGAACTAAATTTGAATTCGTTTCTCTATTTGAATAAGATCTACAATAATGATTGTTGTGAAGTCAAAGCGTTTGAATTCGTTTCTCTATTTTAATAAGATCTACAATCGTCATTATTGTCAAGTTAAACCATCGTTTGTGTATTATCTTCACAGCATACCACATGATTAGTCTCGAGTTACATATGAACTATGTGTACTATATGAACACGAACTCGATTTTTTGAATCCACTTTATGTTGATTTCAAATCATAGTACATTTCAAGCTCTAGCTAGATCTTCACAAACTAAACCATGTATCATATGTATAATGTGTTTATCACATTATGTATGGTGCCCCGCCCCCTACGCCTACAAGTATTTAGATGTGAGTTGCAAACACCACACATTACCACAAATTCAAATAAAATGTGAGAATGTTCGATATATAGTATTGTTTAGATTGTTCGATATTTAGTTGTAAGCTGCAAACGCCACACATTATCACAAATTCAAATAAAATGTGAGATTGTTCGATGTATAGTATGGTTTAGATTGTTCGACATTTAGCTGTGAGTTGCAAACGCCATGCATTATCACATTATGGTATAACATGTGCAAAACCACAACACGCGTATCACCGCTATATTCATGCATGCATATGTTTAAAACACAATGATCTCCTATTCAAATATATGTCCACTTTCATATCAAATTATGATCTTTGTTAGTCTCTTACACCCACACAATCCTCTAACCTTTGTAGCTACCACTAACTTTCTCTCGTGCATGCACACACCCTCCTCGCCCTCCCCCTCCATCAGCATTCTATCCATCGTGCACATTCATTTTTCTTCTTCTTTAGGTCGTTCTCCCACAGTCTCCACAACTCCTTTCTGACACACACCGATCGATAAACCTCTCCAGCGATGTCTGCCTACAACATACACACGCACCTTCAATCTCCTCCTTTATGTGTCCTTGCCTCGTGTCTCTCATACGGTCCCACTCACGTGTAAACTCTCTCCCCTCTTTTCATCGATCTCACAACCGCACACTCCTCCCCCTATCTAGCTAGTAGCTGGGCCTCTCGCACCACCTCCTAGCTCCATTCTCTCTGTCTATCTGTCTCGTCGGGCCTTATTTGCCTCTAACAAATGGACGTACACCGACCGATCTCCCGCTATACATATAGCTAGCTAGGTCCTTATAACTCGTTTTCCCCACGCGTCGATCGATCTACCTCATTAGTTATGTCTCTCCCTTCCTCCGACAAACAACAATTGATCTACCGATCTAGTTAGGTTTGCTAACCAAACACATGGTTCCCCTTCATCATCCATGGATGTGTCCCGACAGATCTATTACGCACATGCACACACAGAAACACATCCCACTCTTATTGATAATATTGCAGTTCCACCCTCAGTTTGTCTAGTAGGCCTCTGCCACCATCTTCGAGAAGCAACTCCATCACCCATCCAGCACTCTACCCCTCTCCCTCCCTCTCTCTCCTCTCTCTCTGTCCCATCCTATTTCCCGCCCTTCAGTTATGTATGGATGTCGACCGATCTCCCTCAAGACATAGCCGGGCCTCTCCTTCTCAACACATATACGAGTCGTTCTACCTCTATAGTTAGGCCTCTGCCTAGCCCTCCCCCACCCCCTCGCACACACACACACACACCGATACATCGAGCGCTCTAGTCATGTCTCCCTGCCACACACAAACTTGACCTATGCCCTCTGACGTTCCGGTAGCTAGGTCAGTCGCCCTATATCTTTGACTTGCACACACACACAATTTCGATGGCTATCTTCATCGATCTCGCACCCACCCACTTGATCCTCTCTTCGACTCTATCGATATCTATGACCCCTCCCTCTCTTCTCGTGGATCGCCCGACCCTCTATATATGATATGGATAGGCCTCCATTTCACACAGACTGCATGCAAAATTTTGTTTGAGATGTCATCGACACATATTCCCACAAATAAATTCACGAAATCAACCTCCCCCAAAAAAATCAAAAAACACTCACGAACGCACAAGCCATTTGTCTAGGTTTGTATCTCTCACACACACCCACGTAGGTGGGGGACGTGCACGAAGAGAAGAGGTGCACGCACGGCGCACGTACTCCCGTCTCTTTCCCAACCACACCCGCGCGGGTACACGGTGGAGCTCATTTCTGTACGAAAAGGCAGCCCACGTGGTAACTTGACACATGTACTGGTTGTCCACTAGATGGAGGGAGGATCGTCTACCACGGGTGAACAAACAAATTGTGACTTGACGCGTTATGTTAAAAAAGAGAAAAACCATGTGGGGCCTACCTTAGAGGCAAGGCTCTATACACTGGAGTACTTTTGATGTGTCCCGTCAACTCGCAGAACGAGGAGAAGCTTGCTTAGTACGCCGTCTCCCCCGCCCACGGGCGCGGTGGCTCGCAGGATGAGGTGAAGCTTGCTTACTACACCTTACGCCCGCTCCCTCGCCCACGCGCGCGGTGGCTCGCAGGACGAGGAGAACATTTTACTAGTACTCCCTCCGTTTACTCCTCGTCCCTACTACCTTGGTTAGAGAGATTATCATATTGTTTGGAATATATATGTCCTTTAGTAGATTTCAATATGAACTACTTGTCGGATGTGGGGTTCCGGCAAACCCTTAAGGTTCGAACACTGGGGTGCGCGCGAAGTCTTTCTCTCCTACCGATCTACGCCCTAGCTCGCTAAGATCTCGCGGACGAACTCGACGAACTCGCAACACAGAAAGACACGAGATTTATACTGGTTCGGGCCACCGTTGTGGTGTAATATCCTACTCCAGTGTGGTGGTGGTGGATTGCCTCTTGGGCTGATGATGAACAGTTACAAGGGAAGAACCACCTCCTGAGGTTGAGGTGTTCTTGTGCTTGGTGTCTTTGCAGGCGAGAGCTGGGTGCATTGCTCCATGCCTCCCTCTATGGTGGCTAAACCTATTTATAGAGGCCCTGGTCCTCTTCCCAAATAATGAGCGGGAAGGGAGCCAACAATGGCGGGCAAATTTGAAGGGGGACAACTAGTACAAGCTATCCTGACAAAAGTGGTCTTCGCCTGCGAAAAGCCTTGGTGGTGATGTTGTCCTGGGCTCCACGATGACCTCCTTCTGGCTGTCCTCCTGGTCTTGGTCTCATTGCACCAATATAGAAACCTTTGCCTGAAGCCTCGGTACTCTTCGCCTGCGCTTGCCCCCTTAGCACCAAAGAGGAAACAAGGACGCTGCGCGCGCTGGCGCCCGCCTGGCGCCCGCTTGGTGCCGTGCGTCATGGCTCACGTCATGAGGGTCTCGTGAGGTTCTGCCCCGCCTTGATATCTCCGCTCCTCGCGAGCCTGCCTGGCCTGGCTACTCCAGAGGAGGTCTTGTGTCGTCCGCCTCGCGAGGCCTGGACCCTCACGAGGGTCTTGAATGCCTTGTTGATGAAGATGGGCCATACGGCCTGCTCGCCCAGCCACGCCATGGGCCCCAGGCAGGCAAGTCTGGGGACCCCCGTTCCCAGAACGCTGACAGTAGCCCCCGGGCCCAAGGTGCGCTCGGGCTTGGCTTCGCGGCGAAGCCAAGGGTCAAGTTCGGAGCGCCGCGGGCCCCAAAAGCCTGCGGCCTCGGTTGACGCATGGCGGTTGATTGGACGTGGGCGTCTCCGCTTCCCCATGTTGCCTCGGCAACTGCAGGACTTGACAAGTCCCTGCGACATGCAAGAAAAACCATCATTACCTGCGATCGTGGGGGACGCCGGTTGGCCTTCTCATGCTATAAATGGGGAGGGGCGGAGCCCCCGTTGCCCATCTCTTCCTTCCTTCCTTGCTTGCTCCTCCTTGCTCCACTGCTGACAACAATGGCGCCCATCAGAAGGTTTTCTGCCGAAGAGAAAGGAAAGGCTTCCCGCGCCGATGATCCGGGGCCACTTCCAACGAAGAAAAGGTTGATCCATCGCTGGGACAAAGCGGCGATGCAGATGGTGTCGAGGCCTTGGTGCGAGCGGCCTCCTCCGGGGTACCCGCTGCCCTTGTATGCCCGAGCCGAGGGCTCGGGAGGTCGGAGCGACGAGCAACGCTGCCCGCGCCGTGTCCGGGGTTGCCGCGCCACGGCGACGCGTGCCGTCGCCCTTGGAATCCACGCCGATGACTCCTCGCGTGAGTTGGTGCTGTGGGCGCCGATGCCTCCAAGCTCCTGGATCCGCTTCCCGCGGTTCTTCCCCGACGTGATGCCACCGAGGGGGCCCCTCGAGCTCTGGTTGCAGCACGCCAATTGCAGCGCTCCGGCGACCGGAGCGGAGATCGAAGCAGTTCCCGCCGGCAAGATCTTCATGACCCGCGGCTGGGGGGAGATCGCACGGATCTGCCGTGTGAGGGGCGCCCTCACGATCCATTTCGAGTACGACGGCGCTTCCACGCTCTTCTTCAAGGTCTTCGACGCTGAGGGCCGCCGCCTGGAGTGCTGCCCCGGAGAAGAGCGCCCAACTGGCGCGCGCTCCGCTCGCGGCTACTCCAGCGGCAGCAGCCCCCGGGAGTCCAGCAACTCTCCTGAGCTTTACGAGACTCCGGAGACGAGCGACGGCAGCTACGTGCCCCCGAGCTCTCGCCGCGCCCGGAGCAGAGCTGCGGCGTCCGGCCGTCGTCACCGCTAATCTGGATGGTGTTGGCGCCGGCCTTCCGTAGCCCACTGTTGATGATGGCGTCCGCCACGGAAGGATGTCGATAGGATTACCCTTAGTTTCAGCTTTTGTTTCCTGCGAAGAATCATGAATCACCCCGTGGGGGCATGTACGGATTTGCAATGACTTTTGTACTTATCTTCCTTGTTATGAGAATTTGGCGAACACGCATCCCGTTAAGGCTCGGTCCCCCTTTCTTTCCTCGCAATAGCTTGTTGCCGTCCTCTAAAAATTCTGAAATAAATTTTCGCCGTCCTCTAATAAAATTTAGGACAAAGTGAACAATTTTCCCAGACCTAATGCAATTTTTTTCCTAATCTATTTAAAATAACTCCGAAAAACCAAATAAAATCCAATAAAATATTTATTAGATTTTAACTTTTTTTCCTCCAATATTTCTTTATTTTGGAGAAGTGATTTTATCTCCTCTCATATATTTTTTAATATGAAATATTTCGGGGAGAAAAATGATAAAATCCATATGATCCTATTTTCAATATTTGAGAAAATTCAAATATGAAAAATAATAAAATCCCCAACTCTCTCCGTGGGTCCTTGAGTTGCTTAGGATTTTTAGGATCACTACCAAAATGCAAATAAAATATGATATGCATATGATGACCTAGGTATAGCATTCCAAATTGAAAATTTGGGATGTTACAAACTTGTGTTACCATGTGCCTTCTATTTGCTTGCTAAAAATCTATTGATATGGATCCTCATCCACTTGCTAATCTTTTCAAAAGATCCAATTATGATGAACCAATTGATAGTGAATTGAGTTAACTAGATTATGTTTATGAAGTTTTGGTTGAGATTCATGATTCTGGAAATTGTGATGAAGTGTTAAACGAAGAAATTTATGAAGAGATTCATGATAGCTCCTTGAATGAAAAGCATGATTGCAATGATGTTATTATAAATTCTATCAATGTCAATTGTGTTAGTGATATGCAAAACCCCAAGCTTGGGGATGCTCATTTTGCTATGTCCACTACTTATTGCAATGATCATTATTGGGGTGATAATGATTCTTATGATCTTGAAAATTTATTTAAACCTCATGATGAATATTCTTGCAATAATATTAAAAGTGGGTTTGGAAGAGTGTCAACTTTAGCTAAAAATAATCCCACTTATTTGGAGAGTGTTCAATCTTATGAAATTTTTGATAAAAGTGGGCTTGGAGAGGTCATGTCTTTATTTGATGATAATCCCACTATTTTGGAAGAGTGTCAACTTTGCATGGATGTGGATCATGAAGAGAATATTTTATGTGATAGTTATATTGTTGAATTTGATTATGATCCTACATGTTATTATTATGAGAGAGGTAAATATGGTTGTAAAATTTTTAATGTTACTAAAATACCTCTCGTTATGTTGAGATAGTCAATGTTTTATTCCTCTTCTTTGCATCTGTTAGATGTTTCTTGTCTTGATAATTTGTTTTCTTATAAAATTCCTATGCATAGGAAGTATGTTAGACTTAAATGTATTTGTCATATGTTTCATGATGCTCTCTTTGTGTTTCAATTCTTATCTTTCGTGTGAGCATCGTTGAAATCTTAAGCCTATCTTAATGGCTATAAAGAAAAAGCTTGTTGGGAGGCAACCCAATGAATAATTTTTTTTTCACTTTTTGTATCTGTTCTTGAGTGTTTGCACAATTATGATACTGTCATGATTGTGTTTTAGTTAGTGTTTGTGCCAAGTAAATCCTTTAGGATCACGTTTGGTAATAGTTGATTTGATCTTGTTAAAAATGGAAACTTTTGCACCCAGTAGAAGATTTTAAAAAAATCACAGAAGCGCGATAAAATCCTGACTTTTGTACACAAGATTGATATACAAATTTCCTACGTAGTCGTAATTTTTCAGAATTTTTGGAGTTACATAAGTATGGTTAGAATTCTGATTACTACAGACTGTTCCGTTTTTGACAGATTCTGTTTTTGTTGCATTGTGTGCTTATTTTGATGAATCTATGGATTGTATTGGGGGGGTATAAGCCATGGTAAAGTTGGAATACAATAGGTATAATGCAATAATAAAATATGAATGGGTTTGCAACAGTACTTAGAGTGGTGATTTTCTTTGTTATACTAACGGATGTCATAAAGGATTTGTTAAGTTTTATGTGATTGAGGTTTTCAAGTTTTGGGTGAGATCACGTGGATGAAGGAATAAGGAGTGCTTGGGGATGCCCATGGCACCCGAAGTTAATATTCAAGGAGAACCAAGCAACTAAGCTTGGGGAAGCCCCGGAAGGCATCCCATCTTTCTTCTAACAACTATCGGTAATTTTACTTGGAGCTATATTTTTATTCGTCACATATCATGAGTTTTGCTTGGAGCGTCTTGTATTATATGATTATTTGCTTGGTTTGCTTTTTAGTTTGTCACAATTATCCTTGCTGGACACACCTACTTGAGATAGCCAAAATGATGCTATGATTTGTTAGAATTGCTCTATGCTCTTCACTTAAATTTGTTTGAGCTTGTCAAAAGCAATGGCAATATATGAAACAAGTCCCAAAGTGATAGATATTCAAGAGGGATACAATAAAAACTTCCATGAAGATCATTGGACAAAATAAACTTGATTCTTTGTAATAGTTTTGAGATATGAAGATAGTAATATGTGAGTCATGTTGGTGAGTAATTATGCTTTAGTAAGAATATTGGTGTTAAGGGTTGTGATTCCCTATGCAAGCACGAAAGGCAATAATTATGCCATGAAATTACATCCTACTTGTGGTGCATTATTCGGTGTTAGTTATGCTTAATGCCCATTTATGAGAATTTTTGTTTCTTGGTTGGTTGCTTCTCAATCTTTTTGCTAGCCTCCACTTGTACTAAGTAAAAATACTACTTGTGCATCCAAAATCCTTAAACCCAGTTTTGCCATATGAGTCCACCATACCTACCTATATGCGGTATTTACGTGCCATTCTAAATAAATTTGTATGTGCCAAATATAATTTTCAAAATGAATTTCCTTTTTGTGTGCCCGTACCACTCATGAAGCGGTAGGGGGTGGCCAATGTTTTTCCATGCTAGATGTGTTATTCTCAACATGAGTGTTTATTCACTTATCATTGCACGAGAGTATGGCGGTAATAGGGATGCCTAGTCCCGAAATGAAAAAGAAATTTACTTTATGTTGTCAAATAATAAATTCCTTGGAAAGTGTTGGTATGGAAGGCACCCGTGGATACGGCTAGCCATGGATTGTGAAAGAATGGTGGAAAAGGAATAAACTTTATTTTATGTTTGGGAACCGCCTATGATATATCTAGGATGGAAAGTATTGGGAACTACTCGGTCATTTTTATTGAGAGGATAAACATGCCTCTCAATTTTTGCTTTGAGCTCTGGCACCTCTATAAATATCTCTCAATTTCGTTGACATCATATGTAGCTAATATTCGAGTGTGTTTCGTGAATGGATCAATGATTGAGCATGATGGGCTAGGGAAAACTTTCTTTAGTGTTGATATTTTGAAAGACATGGTTGCTTATTGATATGCTTGAGTATTGAAGTCTTCATGTCAAATATAGACTATTGCTTTGAACCATCTAAAAGTCCAAATGTCCATGCTACAAAAGAAAAGAATATGTGATGAACATGTTAGGCAGCATTCCACATCAAAAATTCTGTTTTTATCATTTACCTACTCGAGGACGAGCAGGAATTAAGCTTGGGGATGCTGATACGTCTCCAACGTATCTATAATTTTTGATTGTTCCATGCTATTATATTATCATTCTTGGATTTTTTTACAATCATTTTATAGCAACGTTATATCATTTTTTGGGACTAACCTATTGACTTGCCAGTTGCTGTTTTTTGCTTGTTTTTTACTTTGCGGAATATCAGTACTGTCGTGAATTTGTCACGGCAGATGTCCTAGTGTGAGGACTTAGTCGTGAGGCCGACGCATCTATGTGGTAGCTTGAGAGGGGTTGGTCGGAACCGAGAGACGCGAGGTTTTTACTTAGGTTCGGCCCCTCACAGTAGAGGTAAAAGCCTACATCCTGCTTCACTGATATTGATCAGGGAGCTCACGATTACAAGGGTGCTCTTTGGCTACCTCTCTCAAGAGAGCTATTGACTTGTCTGTCTCAACTTGTCCAACTTGGGGTGCCCCACCCCTCCTTATATAAGTTAAAGGGGCGGGTTACATGACTAGTCCTAGTAGGATTAGGATTACTCTATTACAAGTAGAGTCCTAGTCTTGCTTCCTTTGTAAGGTAAAATTCCTTATGCTTTCCTCTTAAGACGGCCCACTGGACACGCACCTTGAGCCGGTTCTCTCATAAGCCGCCTTCTAGGCCTTGGGCCTTGTTATTCCTCTGACCCGCCTGCCAGGTCACCAATGAGTCACCAGGCCTGGCCGGGTCATCAGTGAGTGGAGAAATCCGGGTGGGTCACTTAGTGAGTCGCTAGTCTTCGGGCGGGTCACTAGTGAGACGCCAAATCCGTCCGGGTCATACTTCCGGCCGAGTCATACCGCGGGCTATATCCCCGACAAGTACCAAATAGAGTCCAAACACAGTGAAACTTTTTGGAGATTTCTTTTGGACCAGAAGACAACTTGGGAGCCAAGGAAGCACCAGAGGGGAGGCCTGTGGGGCCCACAATACACCAGGGCACGCCAGGAAGCCCAAGCGCGCCTTGATGGGTTGTGGAGCCAACAGTGGTCTCCTCCACTACCTCTCAGCTCTATAAATACACAAATATTCCAGAAACCCTAGGGGAGTTGATGAAACACAATTCCAGGCGCCGCAAGTTCCAGAACCACGAGATCCAATCTAGAGCCCTATTCCGGCACTCCACTGGAGGGGAACACGATCACGGAGGGGTTCATCATCCTCATTGGTGCTCCTTTGATGATGCGTGAGTAGTTCACCATAGACCTAGGGGTCCGTAGGCAGTAGCTAGATGGCTTCTTCTCTCTTTTTGATTCTCAATACAATGGTCTCTTGGAGATCTATTTGATGTAATGACTTTTTGCGGTGTGTTTGTTGGGACCCAATGAAGTTTGAGTTTATGATCAGATCTATATCCATGAGTATTATTTGAGTCTTCTCTTATATGCATGATTATTTATAGCCTCGTATTTCTTCTTGGAATCTTTGGTTTAGTTAGGCCAACTAGATCGATTTTTCTTGCAATGGGAAGAGGTGCTTTGTGATGGGTTCGATCTTATGGTGTCCTCACCCAGTGACATATGGGGTAGCGAGGCACGTATGTATATATCGTTGCAATTAAGGATAAAAAGATGGGGTATTTTCCTACATGAATAGATCTTGTCTACATCATGTCATCGTTCTTATTGCATTACTCCGTTTCTCCATGAACTTAATACACTAGATGCATGTTGGATAGTGGTCGATGTGTGGAGTAATAGTAGTAGATGCAGAATCATTTCGGTCTACTAATCTTGGACATGATGCCTCTATTCATGATCATTGCCTTGTATACCGTCATAATTATTTTATCTTCTATCAATTGCCCAACAGTAATTGTTTACCCACCATATGCCATTTTCTCAAGAGAAGCCACTAGTGAAATCTACGGCCCCCAGGTCTATGTTTTATCTATTGCTTTCGGATCTATCTTTTATCATATTTGTTTTCAGATCTATATTTCCAAAAACCCAAAAATATGTTGCTGCACTTTTTCTTTACTTATTTTATTTTGTGTTCTTGCTAGATCTATTTATCCAATCTCATATAATTTAATCTATCTTTTTACTGTGAGGGATTGACAACCCCTCTTACGCGTCAGGTTGCAAGTATTTGTTCTTTGTGTGCAGGTACCGTTTACATAGTGTTGCTTGGTTCTCCTACTGGATTGATAACCTTGGTTTAGTAACTGAGGGAAATACCTACCATAGCTATACTGCATCATCCCTTCCTCTTTGGGGAAATACCGACGCAGTTTCAAGCCGCATCAATAGATCCCTTATGAATACTGTACTGAGTAAGATTCATTGAAGAAATGCATCTCAGAATCAAACTTTTTGTGGCACAAGCATAGTCTTCAGAAAAATGGCAGAAGAGGGTCTCTCGACGGGAGTGATTCCCCGTAAAGAGACCATTCCCACACCTGCTAAAGGGGGGGGGGTCTAGGTGATACATAGGCATATTTCTAAAGTGATGCTCACACCTACCTATTTCTTTGAGTGAAGACTTTAAAAATCTCTTGCAGTGCAGTCAAGTTCCTCAGCAACAGAGACACAATTCTTCTGGTCTTTGACAAAATTGGTCTGACTAAAGAGCTAGTATTTCGCTAGTGCGATTCTCCTACAGTGAGGAAACCGAGAGTCAGATTTCTGACGCCAGTTGCCAACCTTATCCTGACAACGGTCTTGTCTGAAGGGCATGAGAGTCATTTCATGTTGGGTTGCCCTTGGGCTATTAATAGCCGCCCCCACAACCATTTGTTGGTTGGCTATAAATTGAGAGTCATTTGTTGGTTGGCCACTGTCGGGTGTAAAAACCGGCAGACCTTGGGGTAGGGGGTCCCGAGCTGTGGATCTCGAACAGATGGTAACAGGAACAGGGGAGACTATATTTACCCAGGTTTGTGCCCGCTTGATGGAGGTAGAACCCTACGTCCTGCTCTTGTTTATATTATAGGAGATGTATCAAGTCCAGAGTTGATCTACCTCAAGATCGTAAGATGAGTTCTAACTCTAAGGCTAGGTGAATGCGATTGTGTTGAAGTCCCCTCTACGGGCTAAACCCCTTGGCTTATATACACGCCAGGTAAGGCATCTAAGGTTAAGGTTGGTAACTTGGTGTGGAGGCGACAGGAGAAGTCTTGGAGTATACATCAAGTCTTCGGCAGGGGCAATCTTGATGTTACATCTAGCGTGCGGCTTACACAGTCCACATTAGAGAGAATGTGGGCCCACTGGCCCAGCCCAAGGAATACAGGCCGACTAGGTTAGTACCCCCCTAGTCCAGGACACCGTCAATAGCCCTGGAACTGGTCTTCTATGCCGAGGACGATTTCTCCAATGGAAGTAACTTTGGATCCGAAGTCCTTGGCTTGATAGACGAGTTCCCCTTCGTAATCCAGGATCTTCGAACTATCCTTCAGAGAAACGATGTCTTGTAATAAGATTCAACTGAGCTCCCATCCCATTCGGGGTCATGAGTTTACTTAACCCTGAGGGTTAACCTCCTATGCGTGAATAGTGCCTCATAGCCTGACTTCTTTATCGAAGCGGCGCTACCCACGATGGGTTAAGCAGTTACTACCTACCTCAAATCGTGGTTCGAGGCAGCCTTTTTACTAGCGCGTCCCATCGAGTTGGAAATCGTGCCCGTTTTTTCAGGAATATTATCAAGATTCTGTTTCCCCCCATGCGCGCAACTACATCTTTTGTGAAGAAGTGGCGTTTTTATCGGTGCGATGAAGGGGGAATCTTGGCCTTTAATCGGCCTATAAGAGTAACAAGACAATAGTGCGAGTAACCACACCCTCATTTCCCCTTCCTGCTGCCTCGACGAGCTCTAGCGCCCAGATCCAATCTCGCCTTCTTCTTCCTCAATGCACCGAAGCTTACTCCCTTAGCCATGGCCGACAACCTCAAAGGGCACTGGGGTGGCTCCATCGTGACGGAGGGCACCATCTTGGAGCTGCGCAGCGTGGGGTAAATTCCTACCAACGTCACCGCCCACGCTTCCGATGCCAACCAGCAGGTGCCCGCTCCCAACCCAGGGGAGCGGGTAGTCTTCATCCCTCACCTCATCAGAGGTTTAGGGTTCCCGCTGCACCCATTCGTGCGTGGGGCGATGTTCTACTACGGGCTCGACTTCCACCACATGGCCCCGAACTCCACCCTACATGTCGCCTCCTTCATCATGGCCTGCGAGGCCGTCCTCCGCATTGAGCCGCACTTCGGCCTACGGCTGAAGATCTTTGGCGTCAAGCCGAAGTCCAGCTGTACTGACCTGGCGGATGATACGTCTCCAACGTATATATAATTTTTGATTGTTCCATGCTATTATATTATCCATCTTGGATGTTTTATATGCATTTATATGCTATTTTATATTATTTTTTGGACTAACCTATTAACCTAGAGCCCAGTGTCAGTTTCTGTTTTTTCCTTGTTTTTGAGTTTTGCAGAAAAGGAATATCAAACGTAGTCCAAACAAGCTGAAAATTTACGGTGATTTTTTATGGACCAGAAGAAGCCCCCGAAGCACAAGAGTTGGGCCAGAAGAGTCCCGAGTCAACGACAAGGGTGGATGGCGCACCCCCTGCCTTGTCCCTAACTCGTGGACCCCCTGACATGAAACCGACGCCGAAAATTCCTATAAATCCAGAAACCCAAAGAAAGAAACCTAGATCGGGAGTTCCGGCGCCGCAAGCCTCTGTAGCCATGAAAAACCAATCGGGATCCCGTTCCGGCACCCTGCCAGATGGGGAAACCATCACCGGTGGCCATCTTCATCATCCCGGCGCTCTCCATGACGAGGAGGGAGTAGTTCACCCTCGGGGCTGAGGGTATGTACCAGTAGCTATGTGTTTGATCTCTCTCTCTCTCTCTCTCTCGTGTTCTTGATTTGCCACGATCTTGATGTACTGCGAGCTTTGTTTTTATAGTTGGATCATATGGTGTTTCTCCCCCTCTACCTTCTTGTGATGAACTGAGTTTTACCTTTGAGGTTTCACTATTATCGGATTGAATACTATTATGGATTTGAGAACACTTGATGTATGTCTTACGTGGGATGCCCGTGGCGATAATGGGGTGTTCTATTGATTCACATGATGTATGTTTTGGCACTCAACTCGCAGATTCCTGAGGTGACATTGGGGTAATCTATGCATAGGGGTTGATGCATGTTTTCATCCTTGTTTCTCCGGTAGGAATCTTGGGCACTCTTTGAGGTTCTTTATGTTGGATTGAATATTATGAATCTGAAGTTGTTCGATGCATATCATATAATTGACTCACGGATACTTGTGGTGACATTGGAGTATCTAGGTGACATTAGGGTTGATTGATGTGTGTCATATGGTGTTATTTTTCTATGAACTCTAGGGCTGTTTGTGACACTTATAGGAATAGCTCAATGTATTGATTGGAAAGAATAACTTTGAGGTGGTTTCGTACCCTACAAGCAATTTCATCTTATGTTCTCTGCGGCAGGAACTTTGGAGTGACTTTTGTTGCATTTTGAGGGATTGGCATATGATCTAATTATGTTATCATTGTTGAGAGAACTTGCACTAGTGAAAGTATGAACCCTAGGCCTTGGTTTCAAGCATTGCAATACCGTTTTTGCTCACTTTTAGCACTTGCTACCTTGCTGTTTTTATATTTTCAGATTACAAAAACCTATATCTACCATCCATATTACACTTGTATCACCATCTCTTCGCCGAACTAGTGCACCTATACAATTTACCATTGTACTGGGTGTGTTGGGGACACAAGAGACTCTTTCTTATATGGTTGCAGGGTTGTTTGAGAGAGACCATCTTCACCCTACACCTCCCACGGATTGATAAACCTTAGGTCATCCACTTGAGGGAAATTTGCTACTGTCCTACAAAACTCCGCACTTGGAGGCCCAACAACGTCTACTAGGATAAAGTTGCGTAGCAGACATCAAGCTCTTTTTTGGCGCCATTGCCGGGGAGGTTAGTGCTTGAAGGTATATCTTTAGATCTTGCAATGGAATCTTTAGTTTCTTGTTTTATCACTAGTTTAGTCTATAAAAAGAAAACTACAAAAAAATGGAATTGAGGTTGCCTCACATGCTTCATCTTTTTAATGTCTTTCGTGAAAACGATGGAAAGGAAAATTGTGCTCAATTGTTAGAAGAAGAAGTCAATAAATTTTTTGGCACTAAATAGTTGTATGATGAGCATGATTGCAATGTTGTTAGTATGAATTCTTTGAATATCCATGATGCTAATGATATGCAAAGCCAAAAGCTTGGGGATGCTATGCTTGATGAAGATGATATTTTTTTGTCCCCCAAGTTTTGATGAGCAAATTTGTTATGATGAAAGCATGCCTCCTAATTATGATGATTATATTGATGAAAGTGGATTTGGAGAGGTCATGACTTTATTTAATGATGATTCCACTATTTCGGATGAGGTTCCAGTTGATTATGAGAACAAGGTTGCTATCTATGATGATTATTGTGATGACATGTATGCTATAAAGAATAATGATAACCATGGAACTTATCATCATGATTTTAATTTTCAATTGGATTATGCCTCACCTGATAGTTATTTTGTTGAGTTTGCTCCCACTACTATGAATGAGAAGAATTTTGCTTATGTGGAGAGTAGTAAAATTTCTATGCTTGTGCATCATGGAAATAATGCTTTATGTGATGGTTATATTGTTGAATTCATTCATGATGCTACTAAAAATTATTATCGGAGAGGAACATATGCTTTTACATATTGCAATAATATCAAGTTTCCTCTCTATGTGTTGAAAATCTTGAAGTTTTGCTTGTTTTACCTTCCTATGCTAGTTGATTCTTGTTCCCATAAGTTGTTTGCTCACAAAATTCCTATGCATAGGAAGCAGGTTAGACTTAATTGTGTTAGTCATATGCTTCATGATTCCCCTATTATGTTTCAATTCTTATCTTTTATGTGAGCATCATTGACAACATCATGCCTAGATAAAAGGCATTAAAGAAAAGCGCTTGTTGGGAGACAACCCAATATTTATACCTACTGTTTTTGTGTGTTCACATGATTTTGCTACTATATTAATCATGTTTTATAGCTTTTGTTTTAATAAAGTGCCATGTAAGACCTTTAGGATGGTCTATGGTGATTGTTGATTTGATCTTGCTGAAAAACAGAAACTTTTGTGCTTATTGCCAGAATTTTAGAAATTCACAAAAGCGTGATTTTGATCTGAAATTTTTACACAAGATTGATATACAAATGGGATAAATAATTTGGTGCCCTTAGTTGCATCCCACTCGGCAATTTTGCCCCTAATTTTGAAAAACCCTTGGTCTTGCCCAAATGCGTTTGGTCCCCTTATGCTTTTGCCCTTCCGTTCCAATTCCGTCCGGTCAAAGGCGTTTGACCGTTAGTCAGACATTTTTTGGACCATTTTGCCCTTCCTCTCTCTCAGCGTGCCTCTTTCTCTCTGCGTGCCCGCCTCTTTCTCTCTGCGTGCAACAGGAGGCCGCCGCAGCCCTGGTAGATCTCTGTCACCGGCGCCCCTGGCCGTTTCGAGCGCCACCACGGGTAGCCGTGCCAGATCCGTCGCCCTCACCTCCAGATCTGTGCGACCCCCACCACCTCTGCTCGCTTGCTGCCCCGTTCCTCGCTCCTGGTTGACCTTCGACGCCGCCTCGTTCTCCACTTGCGTTCGTGCGTAGGAGACACACCAGCGCCTCACGCCGCCCTGATCTGTCGTGCATGTGGCCCGCCATGGCGCTACCGACAATAAGCAATAGGACCCACCGCCCTTCTCCTTCCTTTTCTCCCTCTACGTCTTCCCGTCTAAGTAGGTCGCCATTCTTCCACAGGTTCAAGCCACTGTGCCCATGGCGCCCTGAGCTCCGGGACGAGCAGCACCTGCCCATCTGCCCCGCCGCCAGTCGCCAGTGCCTCCCCGTCATCCATCTTGAACAGATCCCGTCCAGCCCGAGCCTCCCTCCAGAGACAACGCCACCACCGGGAAAGGATGCGTGCTGCGCCAGCCGGTCTGGCGCCTGCCCAGGCCACCGCACCGTTGGAACACCGCCAGAGAAAAGCTGCGGGACCCCTCCATCCTTCTCCTTCCTCCCCCTCTGTCGCTAGCACCTCCCCAACCTCCATCCCGGTCGTATCCGGTTCATCCTGAGCCTTCTACGGCGGGATCTGGCAGTCTCTCCACCAAGCGCACATGCTTCATGCTGATTCGGGCCCCTTGCATCCGTCGCTGCCCCCTTGTAGTTGACCTCGCCTGACGCCGCCGCCCTCTGGCCCAACTCGCCAGCCTGGCCCGACTTTCCGATGGCACTTGCTCGTCGTCGCTGTTGTTATTTGCCCGGCGGCAGAGAGACCGAGAGATTGAGAGAGGAGAGAGGGGCGAGGAGAGAGAGAGACTAATTTTTCTATTTAGCATTTTTCTATGTGGTTGGGATCCACTTGTAAGTGTCATGTTTTTTCTCTTCATATTCTCATTGGAGTTATAAGGAGGGGAAAAATGGTCCAGGGAAATATCTGTCTAACGGTCAAACGCCTTCGACCGGACGAAATTGAGACGGAAGGGCAAAAGCATAAGAGAACCAAACTCACTTGGGCAAGACCGAGGGTTTTTGTAAACTAGGGGCAAACTTGCTAAGTGTGACCCAACTAGGGGTATAGAATCAATTATCCCTATACAAATTGCCTAGATTGTTCTAATTTTTCATAATTTTTGGATTTACACAAGTATACGGAGTTTCCAGATTACTACAGACTGTTCTGTTTTTGACAGATTCTGTTTTCATCGTGTTGTTTGCTTATTTTGATGAATCTATGGGTAGTATCGGAGCATATGAACCATGGAGAAGTTGGAATACAGTAGATATAACACCAATATAAAATTGGAATGAGTTCACAACAGTACCTAAGTGGTGATTTGCTTTATTATACTAACAGAGCTTACGAGTTTTCTGTTGAGTTTTGTGTTGTGAAGTTTTCAAGTTTTGGGTAAAGTTTTGATGGACTACGGAATAAGGAGTGCCAAGAGCCTAAGTTTGGAGATTCCCAAGGCAACCCAAGGTAATATTCAAGGACAATCAAGAGCCTAAGCTTGGGGATGCCCCGGATGGAATCCCCTCTTTCGTCCCCGTTCATCGGTAACCTTACTTGGAGCTATATTTTTATTCACCACATGATATGTGTTTTGCTTGGAGCCTCATTTTATTTATTAGGATTTTCTTGTTGTTTGAATAAAATATTAATATTTGATAAACTTAAATGTTAGAGAGTCTTCACATAGTTACATAATTATTCGACTACTCATTGATCTTCACTTATATCTTTGGAGTAATTTGTTAGTTGCTCTAGTACTTCAGTTTTATCTTTTTAGAGCACAACGGCGATTTTATTTTGAAGAAATTTATGAACTCTCATGCTTCACTTATATTATTTTGAGAGTATTGAAACAACATGGTAAATTGCTTAGGTTATAAATTTAGTCCTAATATGATGGGCATCCGTGAGGGATATAATAAAAACTTTCATATAAAGTGCATTGAATACTATGAGAAGTTTGATTCCTTATGATTTGTTTTGAGATATGAGGATGGTGATATTAGAATCATGCTAGTGAGTAATTGTGGATTGTAGAAATACTTGTGTTGAATTTTGTGATTCCCGTAGCATGCACGTATGGTGAACCGTTATGTAACGAAGTCGGCGCATGATTTATTTATTGATTGTCTTCCTTATGAGTGGCGGTCGGGGATGAGCGATAGTCTTTTCCTACCAATCTATCCCCCTAGGAGCATGCGCGTAGTACTTCGTTTTGATAACTAATAGATTTTTGCAATAATTATGTGAGTTCTTTATGACTACTGTTGAGTCCATGGATTATACACACTCTCACCCTTCCACCATTGCTAGCCTCTCTTGTGCCGCGCGACTTTCACTGGTGCCATACACCCACCATATACCTTCCTCAAAACAGCCACCATACATACCTATTATGGCATTTCCATAGCCATTCCGAGATATATTGCCATGCAACTTTCCACCGTTCCGTTTATTATGACACGCTTCATCATTGTCATATTGCTTTGCATGATCATGTAGTTGACATAGTATTTGTGGCAAAGCCACCGTTCATAATTTTTTCATACTTGTCACTCTTGAGTCATTGCACATCACGGTACACCGCCGGAGGCATTCATATAGAGTCATATTTTGTTCTAACTATCGAGTTGTAATTCTTGAGTTGTAAGTAAACAAAAGTGTGATGATCTTCATCATTGGAGCATTGTCCCATGTGAGGTTAAAAAAATAGGCCAAATAAGCCAAGCAAAAAAAACAAAAAAATGAGAGAAAAGAGAGAAGGGGCAATGTTACTATCCTTTTTCCACACTTGTGCTTCAAAGTAGCACCATGGTCTTCATGATAGAGAGTCTCCTATGTTATCACTTTCATATACTAGTGGGAATTTTTCATTATAGAACTTGGCTTGTATATTCCAACGATGGGCTTCCTCAAATTGCCCTAGGTCTTGATGAGCAAGCAAGTTGGATGCACACCCACTTAGTTTTCTTTTGAGCTTTCATAAACTTATAGCTCTAGTGCATCCGTTGCATGGCAATCCCTACTCACTCACATTGATATCTATTGATGGGCATCTTCATAGCCCATTGATATGCCTAGTTGATGTGAGACTATCTCCTTCTTTTTGTCTTCTTCACAACCACCATATTCTATTCCACCTGTAGTGCTATGTCCATGGCTCATGCTCATGTATTGCGTGAAAGTTGAAAAGGTTTGAGAACATCAAAAGTATGAAACAATTGCTTGGCTTGTCATCAGGGTTGTGCATGATTTGAATACTTTGTGTGATGAAGATGGAGCATAGCCAGACTATATGATTTTGTAGGGATAACTTTCTTTGGCCATGTTATTTTGAGAAGACATGATTGCTTTATTAGTATGCTTGAAGTATTATTGTTTTTATGTCAATATTAAACTTTTGTTTTGAATCTTATGGATCTGAATATTCTTGCGACAATAGAGAAGATTACATTGATAAATATGTTAGGTAGCATTCCACATCAAAAGTTCTGTTTTTATCTTTTACCTACTTGAGGACGAGCAGGAATTAAGCTTGGGGATGCTTGATACGTCTCCAACGTATCTATAATTTTTGATTGTTCCATGCTATTATATTATCCATCTTGGATGTTTTATATGCATTTATATGCTATTTTATATTATTTTTGGGACTAACCTATTAACATAGAGCCTAGTGCCAGTTTCAATTTTTTCCTTGTTTTTGAGTTTTGCAGAAAAGGAATATCAAATGGAGTCCAGACGAGCTAAAAATTTATGGTGATTTCTTATGGACCAGAAGAAGCCCCTGAAGCACAAGAGTTGGGCCAGAAGAGTCCCGAGTCAGTGACAAGGGTG
Organism: Triticum aestivum; assembly: GCF_018294505.1. Classification (NCBI taxonomy): domain Eukaryota; kingdom Viridiplantae; phylum Streptophyta; class Magnoliopsida; order Poales; family Poaceae; genus Triticum; species Triticum aestivum. Next base: position 388,109,162 of record NC_057796.1, read on the forward strand.
GAGGGCGCGCCCACCCCCTAGGGCGTGCCCCCTGCCTTGTCGCTCACTCGTGGACCCGCATGATGTGAAACCGACGCCGAAAATTCCTATAAATCCAGAAACCCCCAGAAAGAAACCAAGATCGGGAGTTCCACCGCCGCAAGCCTATGTAGCCATGAAAAACAATCGGGAGCCCGTTTCGGCACCCTGCCGGAGGGGGAAACCATCACCGGTGACCATCTTCATCATCCCGACACTCTCCATGGCGAGGAGGGAGTAGTTCACCCTCGGGGCTGAGGGTATGTACCGGTAGCTATGTGTTTGATCTCTCTCTCCCTCTCTCTCTCTTCTGTTCTTGATTTGGCATGATCTTGATGTACCGCGAGCTTTGTTATTATAGTTGGATCATATGGTGTTTCTCCCCTCTACCTTCTTGTGATGAATTGAGTTTTACCTTTGAGGTTTCACTATTATCGGATTGAATATTATTATGGATTTGAGAACATTTGATGTATGTCTTGCGTGTGATGCCCGTGGTGACAATGGAGTGTTCTATTGATTCACTTGATGTATGTTTTGGCTCTCAACTCGCGGATTCCTGAGGTGACATTGGGGTCATCTATGCATAGGGGTTGATGCATGTTTTCATCCCTGTTTCTCCGGTAGGAATCTTGGGGCACTCTTTGAGGTTCTTTATGTTGGATTGAATATTATGAATCTGAAGTTGTTTGATGCATATCGTATAATTGACCCACAGATACTTGTGGTGACATTGGAGTATCTAGGTGACATTAGGGTTGATTGATCTGTATCATATGGTGATATTTTACTATGAACTCTAGAGCTGGTTGTGACACTTATAGGAATAGCTCAATGGATTGATCGGAAAGAATAACTTTGAGGTGGTTTCGTACCCTACAAGCAATTTCATCTTATGTTCTCTGTGATAGGAACTTTGGAGTGACTTTCTTCGCACGTTGAGGGATTGCCATATGATCTAATTATGTTATCATTGATGAGAGAACTTGCACTAGTGAAAGTATGAACCCTAGGCTTTGTTTTCAAGCATTGCAATACCATTTGCGCTCACTTTTACCACTTGCTACCTTCTGTTTTTATATTTTCAGATTACAAAAACCTATATCTACCATCCATATTACACTTATATCACCATCTCTTTGCCAAACTAGTGCACCTATACAATTTACCATTGTATTGGGTGTGTTTTGGACACAAGAGACTCTTTGTTATTTGGTTGAATGGTTTTTTGAGAGATACCATCTTCATCCTTCACCTCCCACGGGTTGATAAACCTTAGGTCATCCACTTGAGGGAAATTTCCTACTGTCCTACAAAACTCTGCACTTGGAGGCCCAACAACGTCTACCAAGATAAAGTTGCGTAGTAGACATTAGCGGAGTGCGGAGGGGCCATGGTTAGCAAGAACCAGAAGGCCAACTAGTTCGAGGGCACCTTCATTGAGACGGTCAAGCAATGGTAGCGCAAGTTGTTCTACATCACCGAGCCGCTCATCGCCGGTCAGGCCGGAGTCCCGGCATTTTTTCACGGCCCCCTAAGAAGCTTAGGTCATAGAAGGAGAAGGGCATAGCCTGGGGGAACCCGGAGGAGGTGGAGGCACTGATCAAGAGGATCAATTAGTGGTCCAGCCAGAAGAACCTTCAGCTAGCCGACGTGGTCAACGTCATGCTTCATCACCGCATCCTCCCAATCCAACTCCGGACCACTCCGATGTGGGGCTCAAATCCAAAGAGGCGGGCCCCTTCCTCAAATTCTTCGGCTCCACCTTGGCCGACATGTGGACACGGCTTTTCAAGCTGTCCAAGGACAAGGTCCCTAAGGAAGGTTAGGACCTCGGCCTTGAGGTCGGCTCCGATGCCCCACCGGCGAGTACTTTACATACAGTTGTTGTACTTACATATTTCTCTGAGCTCCGAAGACCCCGGTTAACTTAGACGACCTTTCTTTTACAGAAGTGGGTCGCCAAGGCGGAGCAGATGCTGTGCCCAGCACCACTGCCGAAGGGTGAAAAGACCCCCTACTAACGACCCTCCTAGTCGAGGAGCCGCATGTGGTGGCCCCCAAAGGGTCCAAGCCTGTAACACCCATGATGCGGCTATATCTCCCACGTGTCGAGGCACGACTTAGAGGCATAACCGCATTGTGGTTTTGTCACAAGAAGGGTCATCTTCACACAATCCCACGTAATGAACAAGAATGAGATAAATAGTTGGTACAATCGCCACTTCACACAATACATAAATAAATTCATACATCATACAAGATACACACATAGACCGACTACGGTCAAAGCCAAAAGAAAAGAAGATAACCCAACTGCTAGATCCCCGATCGTCCCAACTGGGCTCCACTACTGATCGACAGGAAAAGAAACATAGTAACGACCAAGTTCCTCGTCGAACTCCCACTTGAGCTCTGTTGCATCGCCTGCACTGGTATCATCGGCACCTGCAACTATTTGGAAGTATCTGGTGAGTCACGAGGACTCAGCAATCTCACACCCGCGAGATCAAGACTATCTAAGCTTATAGGAAGGAAAGGGTAGTGAGGTGGAGCTGCAGCAAGCACTAGCATATATGGTGGCTAACATACGCAAATAAGAGCGTGAAGAGGAGCAACGGAACGGTCGTCAACTAGTAATGATCAAGAAGTGATCCTGAACTCCTACTTACGTCAAACATAACCCAAAACCGTGTTCACTTCCCAGACTCCCCCGAAAAGAGACCATCACGGTTACACACGCGGTTGATGTATTTTAATTAAGTCGAGTGTCAAGTTCTCTATAGCCGGATATTAACAAATTCCCATCTGCCACATAACCGCGGGCACGGCTTTCGAAAGATAATACCCTGCAGGGGTGTCCCAACTTAGCCCACTATAAGCTCTCACGGTCAACGAAGGATATTCCTTCTCCCGGGAAGACCCGATCAGTCTCGGAATCCCAGTTTACAAGACATTTCAACAATGGTAAAACAAGACCAGCAAAGCCACCCGATGTGCCGACAAATCCCGATAGGAGTCGCACGTATCTCGTTCTCAGGGCACACCGGATGAGCAAGACGTCGGGTTGGCATAGACCCTGGTTGCCCATGGGGCGCCGGACATCGCTCGGTTTGGACCAGCACTCGAAGGAGCACTGGCCCGGGGGGTAAATAAAGATGACCCTTGAGTCTGCAGAACCCAAGGGAAAAAAGGCTTAGGTAGCAAATGTTAGAACCAAGGTTGGGCCTTGCTGGAGGAGTTTTATTCAAAGTGAACTGTCAAGGGGGTCCCATAAATCACCCAACCGCGTTAGGAACGCAAAATCAAGGAACATAACACCGGTATGACGGAAACTAGGGAGGCAAGAGTGGAACAAAACACCAGGCATAAGGCCGAGCCTTCCACCCTTTATCAAGTATATAGGTGCATTAATTAAATAAGAGATATTGTGATATCCCAACATATCCATGTTCCAACATGGAACAAACTTCATCTTCACCTGCAACTAACAACGCTATAAGAGGGGCTGAGCAAAAGCAGTAACATAGCCAAACAACGGTTTGCTGGGAAAGGTGGGTTAGAGGCTTGACATGGCAATAAGGGAGGCATGATAAACAAGTGGTAGGTAGCGCAAGCATAGCGATAGAGCGAGCAACTAGCAAGCAAAGATAGAAGTGATTTCGAGGGTATGGTCATCTTGCCTGAGATCCCGCTAGGAAGAAGAACGAGTCCATGAAGAAGACAAACGGACGTAGTCGAACGAATCCTCACAACTCCGGAACGAAACCGAAGCTAACGAGAGAAGCAACCCGGAAAGAAACAAACAACATAGTAAACAACCATCACATAAACATGGCATGATGCACAATCAAGTATGATGCATGTACGATTTAATGAGCATGGCATGGCAAAGTGCAACAAACAACACTACAACTTAAGTGGAGCTCAATATGCAACGAGTTGCATATTGACGAAACACCACATCAATTATTTAGTTCTCTCTCGGTTATGTACCCAACAATATTAAATGTTATTAAACATGGCAAGGGGTGAAGCATAAGTAAACTAACTATTTAAGCAAGTTAAAAGAGGCCGGAAACAATAAACAACAATTCCAGAAAATCCCCATATGCATATTTTGAATTTGCTACTGTTCTGCCATAAACACAATTTTAATGTTCTTAAACAGCAAAATAAAGTGCACCATGTTAATCTATGCATTTTTCTACCCCATTTACATATAAAGTTTATTTAAAATGGAGCTACGGTTATTTAGTTACGAAATAAATCATTTTAGCATGGCATTTATGCAAAATTAAACAAACAGCAAGTTTAAACATTTTAAACATGGATGCAAGCAGCATATTATGAAACTAGATGAAATTCTGAGCATTTTTCATATATAATGTTTTTACAAATGATGCATGGTTATTAAGTTATTATATGCATGACGAAGAGGGTTTTTCTGCAAAACAGTAAATCCTGGGAAAATAGTTAAAATCGCAGAACCTAGAAAAACCTATGCGGGCCGAATCTGGCTAGCCCAACAGGAGCACAGGGGAGGACTGGGGCTGCTCACCCATGGGCCAAGGCCCGGGTCGGTGGAGAGGGAGGCCTGCAAGGGCACGCTGGACTTGGCGCGGCGCTGGGCCTCGCAGGCAGATCGAAGCGAGGCAGGGCGTAGTCAACGCGCGGTCGAGCGCTGTGGAGTGCTGCTCGACCTGAAGCAGAGGGGATGCAGGGGAAGCAGGGCGGTGATGGTGCTGACGGCAACGAGATCCAGGCGAAGAGGGCCATGGCGCGACGCGGGCGCTGGAACGGGTCAACGCAGGGGGGCGGCAACGCTCGCTCGCTCGAACCGGATGAAGCAGATGCGATGGCGAGGTACTTGGCGCGAGGACGGCGGATCCAGGCAGCGGAGTGCCCGGCATGAACTTGGCGATAGCGGTTCCTTGCTGCAGAAACTACAGAGAGAGAGAGAGAGCTGTTGAGAGAGAGGAAAACAGAGGAGGACCGGAGGACAGAGAGGAAGGGTCGACGACCTGCGGGGCTCCAGCGAGGTTGGGGAGGTCCGGCGGCATGATCTGCTGCTGCTGTTGTCGCCGGCGGCGTGGACGTGCAAGGCGCCGGGGAAGCACGGGTGTTCATGGCCAGGGATTGGGGCTCCATGGCACGGGGATGGTGCTGCAACGCAGAGAGAGAGGGAGATGAGAAGAGCGAACCGGAGGAAGGAGAGAAAAGGAACCAGGGCGGCACTCATCTTAGACGCCGACTGTGGAGGTGCTCGAGGTCGGGGATGCAGGAGCTGCTCCTGCTGCCGGTGGCAGGGACGAGGCGGAGGAAGCGCGTGAGCTCTGCTGGTCCTCGAGAAGAACAAGCAGAGGCACGGGATAGCAGGCAGAGGAAGGAGGAGGCTCTCGGCTGGCCGAATCGTGGGGATCCAGAGGAGAGCGCCGGTTGCGTAGGTTCGACGGCGACTGGCCGGTGGCTGAAATCGAGGAGAGGTGGGTGGATCGGGAGGGATCCCGATGAAGATGCTGAGTGGGTGGCGGCGCGACTAGGGGTGGATGGGACAAGGGGGCTAGATTTTAGGGATTGGTCTAGGGTTGGACTATTTATATAGGTAGGGGATTAGGGTAGGGGTTAATCCGGTCCGTCCGATTATAATCGGGCGGTCGTAAATAAATAGGTTAGGTAGCCCGAATAATAAAACGGAGATGTTTTATAGATGTTTGGGGATGATCCGGACCCAATGGTCATGACCGAGCAGTTCGGGTTCGGGACAGCTTCGGACGCGCACACAAGGGGGTCTGTGCACTGTACAGAGAGACTCCGGTTTAGGCAAGAGGGCAAACGAATAACGAGGTTGGTCTCGGAACGGTCAACGAAATCAAGGGGGGGGCACGGCAACTACGAGCGGATGCAAGTTTTAAAAACAATGATGGCAACGAGTGCCGATGCAATGCGGATGATGCCATGATGAAATGCAACCAACAAAAATAAAACACACGGCGAACACGAAATATATGGAAGTCTTCTGGAGCATCGGTCTCGGGGCGTTACAACACTCCACCACTACAAGAGGATCTCGTCCCGAGATCTAGGATGGCACCGGGGAGAAACGGAAGAGGAACAGGTAAAACAAGTTGCTTCTTTGACAAACGAGTGAAACCAATGACCCTTGAGAGGTTGAAAACTTGAAAGAAGAATACAGCAGAGTTGAACAAAATTGAGAAGACTCCGGTTAAAACAAGAATGATAGACACAACACTCCGGTTAAATGGATAAGCAAGGAAAAGAACATGATCTTGACAAAACGAGAAGATGGGATGAAGAGAGCAACCTTGACATTGCCTCCGGAAGAAGGAATAGAAGGTAGATCCTTGGAATAAAGAATGGAGAAGAAAATGACAACTTCTGCCACAAATGAGCTTGGAAAGCATCCTTCCAAGAAGGTTATAACGGAGTTGTTGGGAAATCAACAACGAAAAGAACAAAGCTTGTTGTGGGCTTATGGAACACATCTCAAAATTATGAGGTGACAACCCGCCACTAACGGAAACAATTGCTTGCTTGAGATCAACGAAGAGATGAAAACTTCTCTCGCCGAGAGGATAGGAGAAAACTTGGATCATTGATAGACACCACAATTAACGACATTCCTTCGAGAAGGCTTTAAGTGAAATCTATACCAAGATAACTCCAACAAAGAGATTGATTGGTTGAAAAGATCTCTTGAACGAACAGAAAATGATGGATTTAAATATGTCACTCTTGAAAACTTGTGAATCATGAAACACGAGGAGAAATAGCCAAGAGTGACATAACACCATCTCAAGAGATAAGGTAGAAAGAATTGCACTTCGGAATGCAAGATGAAGAATGCTTGAACTCCTCAAAACAGAACATGTGTTGAACACCACGTTAATTTTAGAGTATAGCTTAGCGGATCTTAACTCCGAGAGAATTCTTGACGAACAATTGAAGAATGAAAAGAATCCTTGATGAAGCACCATGTAGAGCCTCCATGAAGAACTCCGGTAATAAAAGAATGATCAAACGAAAGGGGAAGTTGAAAAGAACTCTAGGAGAAGCCTTGCAATGATTAGATGAAGCTTTGAAATGATATAATTGAAATAACTTGGAGCTCCGGAAAGAAAAGATGAACAACTTGGAACCGAAAATTTGATATCATGAACGAACTCCAGAAGAAGGAATTAATCACTTGGATGAAACAAGAATAAGAATTACATTATGCTTAGCCTTCACCAATTTAGATTGATGACAAGCAATGGATTTTGCATACTACTTATTCTCGTAGAAAATATTAAGATAGATATTGCGCAAACTTGGGAAGGTCTTCATCGAACCATTGGTAGGATTGGAAAGAACGAATGAATCTATATGATAACGAAGGAAGAGAACTCTTGAACGAACCACCGTGAGAATTGAAAATGAATGAAGAAAAGATAAAGAAACACCCAAAAGAATTAGAAAATGAACGAAGATACTTGAGAGAATTTAGATACAAGTGAACGAAGAGATCACTAGCTGATTAGAGAATACTTGAATGATGCACCGGAAGAATATGTAGATGAACGAAGAGACATCAATTTAGAATAATTGGAGAACGAGGTTGAAAACTTAGAACGAAGAAATCTTCTGAAATGATGGCCTTCGGAGAATCAAACTGAAAAGACTCATGAATTGCTCCGGATGGGTGAAAAGAATTCTCACAATCGAAAACAATTATGAGAGTGGCGTGAAGCTAGAACCATGAATCTTGAAGAGAATGGAGCAAGATTTAAGAGAAACTCTTCTTCGGTCTTCAAATGTTGAGAATGACGATGAGAAACACCACCATGAATTGTTGAGATACTCCGGGATGAAAATTAGAAAGATTGAACCAACAATGAAAAGAGTTTGAAAGATCTTGGAGAAAGACATTTGACTGATGATAATTCATTCTTACGTCAAACTTTGCAATGAATTTCAGAATAACTCCGAAAAGAATTAGAAGAGTCAGGTAAGATCTTGGGAAAAGACCTGTGGGTCAGGGCCCACTCAAAAGAAACAACGTTGGAATGATTAAAAGAAAGATTGCGCCGGTTGAATTAAATGGCTTGAATGAGATAGCATCCTCAAAAGAACTTGAGTGAATTGAGAATGGAAACTTGAATCTTGTGAGATATCTTCATCACTCCGGAACAATTGAATAGCGAGAAGTGGATGATTAAGAGATGCACCGACATGAGAAAGCATTTGAAACGAGGAAAATAATACGATCAACACTGAAAGCTTGACTTGAGTCCACCGGAGAAGAAAAGAACGAAGAATAATAGACTTGAAGCTTCCTTAGCATCTTCATGGGAAATCACCAGATAAGAACATTGAAAGAAAAGAATGAAGAGACTTCGCATCAACAAAAAGGATACTTGATTAAGAAATCTGAGTCCTTGAAGAAAAAGGGAGGGGGGGCGGGAAAAACAAAGGCAACTTGGGGCATATGGAATAAACACCGTTGAGAAAACTTATAATTGATCTTGCGGATGGGGAGAATGATGGTATCATCTCGAAGAGAAACGCACCGACTGGAAATTGAATTAAGATGGCAATCTCGATGATCAAGAAGGATTAGTATTCACATAGCAATATGAGAACACCGTTTAGGAAAGGTATGGATTGAACATTTGACTTCGAAGCAACTCGAATACCAAAAATAAAACAAAACAAAGGATTTGGCTTGCAGAATAAGCCGGAAACAAACATATGATAGATCCCATATCGTATCATGTGTCTGTTGGAAAGATAATCTAGGAGCTACTTGAATTCCCACTTATAAACTCCCGAAACTTTCTGGTTATGCAATCAGGTGTTGGGGATACAGGGGACACAATATATCTCACCCAAACTAACAATACCTAGATCCAGCTGTATCCATCCTTCAACACATAACCAAGAAACCTACGGAAATCGTATACCTCAACCTTCGAAAAGCATCCGTTATACGAGTTATGGCAATACTCCCGAACTCCCGCCCCAGTACTGGGTGGCGTCGAGGTGATCTCGCCAACAACTGCATAAAAGAGATTTTCGATGTCGGCGAAACTCAGGTATTCCAGAACTGCAACGATAAAATTGTGACGACAACACCTTGGAGCTCAACTCCCCGAGACATTGCCACAACCCCTAAATGTCAGGAGGCACCAAGAACAATGTTCTCGTCACAAAACCATCGGAACGATTCCAAGATACCCGCGTGATCCTAAAAAAAATTTAGTGAAATTTTGAGGAGAGAAATGTCAAAACTTCTACGTCAGGAGGCCTCACTAGAGCGACGAAGGGACTGAGGAGTAAAAAGAATCCTACTCTCCGATATATATAATCCTAAGACTCAAAACATTTTATTCTAGACTCAACAACGCCAGCGATTCGATCAAGCAGGGGGCTCCTAAGTCGGGGATGGCTCTGATTACCAACTTGTAACACCCACGATGCGGCTATATCTCCCACGTGTCGAGGCACGACTTAGAGGCATAACCAGATTGTGGTTTTGTCGCAAGAAGGGTCATCTTCATACAATCCCACACAAGAATGGGATAAAGAGTTGGCTTACAATCGCCACTTCACACAATACATAAATAAATTCATACATCATACAAGATACACACATAGACCGACTACGGTCAAAGCCAAAAGAAAAGAAGATAACCCAACTGCTAGATCCCCGACCGTCCCAACTGGGCTCCACTACTGATCAACTGGAAAAGAAACATAGTAACGACCAAGTTCCTCGTCGAACTCCCACTTGAGCTCGGTTGCATCGCCTGCACTGGTATCATCGGCACCTGCAACTGTTTGGAAGTATATGGTGAGTCACGAGGACTCAGCAATCTCACACCCGCGAGATCAAGACTATTTAAGCTTATAGGAAGGAAAGGGTAGTGAGGTGGAGCTGCAGCAAGCACTAGCATGTATGGTGGCTAACATACGCAAATAAGAGTGAGAAGAGGAGCAACGGAACGGTCGTCAACTAGTAATGATCAAGAAGTGATCCTGAACTCCTACTTACGTCAAACATACCCAAAACCGTGTTCACTTCCCGGACTCCGCCGAAAAGAGACCATCACGGTTACACACGCGGTTGATGTATTTTAATTAAGTCGAGTGTCAAGTTCTCTACAACCGGATATTAACTAATTCCCATCTGCCACATAACCGCGGGCACGGCTTTTGAAAGATAATACCCTGCAGGGGTGTCCCAACTTAGCCCATTATAAGCTCTCACAGTCAATGAAGGATATTCCTTCTCCCGGGAAGACCCGATCAGTCTCGGAATCCCGGTTTACAAGACATTTCGACAATGGTAAAACAAGACCAGCAAAGCCACCCGATGTGCCGACAAATCCCGATAGGAGTCGCACATATCTCGTTCTCAGGGCACACCGGATGAGCAAGACGTCGGGTTGGCATAGACCCTGGTTGCCCAGGGGGTGTCGGACATCGCTCGGTTTAGACCAGCACTCGAAGGAGCACTGGCCTGGGGGGTAAATAAAGATGACCCTTGAGTCTGCAGAACCCAAGGGAAAAAGGCTTAGGTGGCAAATGTTAAAACCAAGGTTGGGCCTTGCTGGAGGAGTTTTATTCAAAGCGAACTGTCAAGGGGGTCCCATAAATCACCCAACCGTGTTAGGAACGCAAAATCAAGGAACATAACACCGGTATGACGGAAACTAGGGAGGCAAGAGTGGAACAAAACACCAGGCATAAGGCCGAGCCTTCCACCCTTTACCAAGTATATAGGTGCATTAATTAAATAAGAGATATTGTGATATCCCAACATATCCATGTTCCAACATGGAACAAACTTCATCTTCACCTGCAACTAACAACGCTATAAGAGGGGCTGAGCAAAAGCAGTAACATAGCCAAACAACGGTTTGCTGGGAAAGGTGGGTTAGAGGCTTGACATGGCAATAAGGGAGGCATGATAAACAAGTGGTAGGTAGCGCAAGCATAGCGATAGAGCGAGCAACTAGCAAGCAAAGATAGAAGTGATTTCGAGGGTATGGTCATCTTGCCTGAGATCCCGCTAGGAAGAAGAACGAGTCCATGAAGAAGACAAACGGACGTAGTCGAACGAATCCTCACAACTCCATAACGAAACCGAAGCTAACGAGAGAAGCAACCCGGAAAGAAACAAACAACATAGTAAACAACCATCACATAAACATGGCATGATGCACAATCAAGTATGATGCATGTCCGATTTAATGAGCATGGCATGGCAAAGTGCAACAAACAACACTACAACTTAAGTGGAGCTCAATATGCAACGAGTTGCATATTGACGAAACACCACATCAATTATTTAGTTCTCTCTCGGTTATGTACCCAACAATATTAAATGTTATTAAACATGGCAAGGGGTGAAGCATAAGTAAACTAACTATTTAAGCAAGTTAAAAGAGGCCGGAAACAATAAACAACAATTCCGGAAAATCCCCATATGCATATTTTGAATTTGCTACTGTTCTGCCATAAACACAATTTTAATGTCCTTAAACAGCAAAATAAAGTGCACCATGTTAATCTATGCATTTTTCTACCCCATTTACATATAAAGTTTATTTAAAATGGGGCTACGGTTATTTAGTTATGAAATAAATCATTTTAGCATGGCATTTATGCAAAATTAAACAAACAGCAAGTTTAAACATTTTAAACATGGATGCAAGCAGCATATTATGAAACTAGATGAAATTCTGAGCATTTTTCATATATAATGTTTTTACAAATGATGCATGGTTATTAAGTTATTATATGCATGACGAAGAGGGTTTTTCTGCAAAACAGTAAATCCTGGGAAAATAGTTAAAATCGCAGAACCTAAAATAACCTATGCGGGCTGAATCTGGCAAGCCCAACAGGAGCACAGGGGAGGACTGGGGCTGCTCACCCATGGGCCAAGGCCCGGGTCGGTGGAGAGGGAGGCCTGCAAGGGCACGCTGGACTTGGCGCGGCGCTGGGCCTCGCAGGCAGATCGAAGCGAGGCAGGGCGTGGTCAATGCGCGGTCGAGCGCTGTGGAGCGCTGCTCAACCTGAAGCAGAGGGGATGCAGGGGAAGCAGGGCGGTGATGGTGCTGACGGCGACGGGATCCGGGTGAAGAGGGCCATGGCGCGACGCGGGCGCTGGAACGGGTCAACGCAGGGGGGCGGCAACGCTCGCTCGCTCGAACCGGATGAAGCAGATGCGATGGCGAGGTACTTGGCGCGAGGACGGCGGATCCAGGCAGCGGAGTGCCCGGCATGAACTTGGCGATAGCGGTTCCTTGCTGCAGAAACTACAGAGAGAGAGAGAGAGAGCTGTTGAGAGAGAGGAAAACAGAGGAGGACCGGAGGACAGAGAGGAAGGGTCGACGACCTGCGGGGCTCCAGCGAGGTTGGGGAGGTCCGGCGGCATGATCTGCTGCTGCTGTTGTCGCCGGCGGCGTGGACGTGCAAGGCGCCGGGGAAGCACGGGTGTTCCTGGCCAGGGATTGGGGCTCCATGGCACGGGGATGGTGCTGCAACGCAGAGAGAGAGGGAGATGAGAAGAGCGAACCGGAGGAAGGAGAGAAAAGGAACCAGGGCGGCACTCATCTTAGACGCCGACTGTGGAGGTGCTCGAGGTCGGGGATGCAGGAGCTGCTCCTGCTGCCGGTGGCAGGGACGAGGCGGAGGAAGCGTGTGAGCTCTGCTGGTCCTCGAGAAGAACAAGCAGAGGCACGGGATAGCAGGCAGAGGAAGGAGGAGGCTCTCGGCTGGCCGAATCGTGGGGATCCAGAGGAGAGCGCCGGTTGCGTAGGTTCGACGGTGATTGGCCGGTGGCTGAAATCGAGGAGAGGTGGGTGGATCGGGAGGGTTCCCGATGAAGATGCTGAGTGGGTGGCGGCACGACTAGGGGTGGATGGGACAAGAGGGCTAGATTTTAGGGATTGGTCTAGGGTTGGACTATTTATATAGGTAGGGGATTAGGGTAGGGGTTAATCCGATCCGTCCGATTATAATCGGGCGGTCGTAAATAAATAGGTTAGGTAGCCCGAATAATAAAACGGAGATGTTTTATAGATGTTTGGGGATGATCCGGACCCAATGGTCATGACCGAGCGGTTCGGGTTCGGGACAGCTTCGGACGCGCACACAAGGGGGTCTGTGCACTATACAAAGAGACTCCAGTTTAGGCAAGAGGGCAAACGAATAACGAGGTTGGTCTCGGAACGGCCAACGAAAGCAAGGGGGGACACGGCAACTACGAGCGGATGCAAGTATTAAAAACAATGACGGCAATGAGTGACGATGCAATGCGGATGATGCCATGATGAAATGCAACCAACAAAAATAAAACACACGGCGAACACGAAATATAGGAAGTCTTCTGGAGCGTCAGTCTCGGGGCGTTACAAAGCCCCTAAAGGGCAGGGCGGGTCTCCGGAATCGGGAGACTTTGGTCACCCGGTCCGAGGAGACCCACACCCTCTCCACCCATGAGGACAAGGTGGACGAGGATGAGGAAGAAGAAAACCCTCCCCCAAAGGGAAAGAGGGTGGCGTCGGAGGATTTTGAGGCCAGGATGCGGCCCAAGGGCCCAAAGAGGTCGAAGAGGACCACGGCCGGGGCCGCCGACAAGGCCACACCATCGAAGAAGATCATACTCTTCAACGAGTCAGAAGATGGTACCCTTGCGATGGGGAGGAAGAAGCTGGCACCTCGAAGGTTAGTCACCATCTTTATGTTTGTTCTACATCAAGCCCCTTTTAGTAATATTAAACTCACGGGAGTGCCTTCCAACAGTCCGCCAAAGGTGCGCCCTAGCGACTCTTCGAGCGGGTTTTCGCCTGCCAGCAGGACGCCCGACCCCGCCACTCCCGCCCCAGCTCAAACAGGGCTGGGGGAGGCAACGCCGACCCTGCCCCCAAGTTGACACGGCCAAGGTCGAGGAATCGGTCGTCGTGGCCGAGGTTGAGACTTCGACCCCACAAGGCCAAGGGGGCGGGGGCCCCGAGGTCGCCCAGGAAGGGTTGGGCCAATCAGTGGCCTAGCCGAAGTCTACTCCGGCTCCACAGCCGCTGTTCGAGACCCTCGTACCCAGCACCCATGTGTTGGGGTCCGAGGTCTTACCACCCCCACCTCCCACCCAAGGGCGGGTTAACGCGGGGTGGAGTGAAGAAGTGAGGGCAGCCTTAACAGGCTCCTCCCTCAAGGAAGTGCACCACGCTTTGATTGGCGCGGCGCTGAAGGAATTCTGGTCCACCGAGACCGGAATGCGTGAGGTCTTCAAGGGCCTCATCACAAGCTTCGAGGTAATCTTCTACCTTTGCGGGGAAAATAACTTTCCTGTTTAGATGTATTTTACCAATCCATGTAACTGTCCGAAGACATCTTATACATGGCGTCTAGACGACCTAGTTAGTGAGTAGCCTCCGAGCCCATGGCTAGTTTTGAAAAACTAGTGTTGGGATTGAAGTACAAGAGTAGAAGGATGAGTAGCCCCCAGGACTCCGCCTGTAATAACATGGTGCAGGTCCGAAGTATCAATATATTAATAATAGGCATTATGAAGTGTTTTGTGCATGTTCAACCTCGGCTTCGAGCTCCGCCTCCGAGGAGATTGCAGAGATGAACTGGAAGCTTGAGAGTTCCAAGAAGGACCTTGACCCGATGAACAATCAGGTCAAGCAGTTTCAAGCTAAGTGGTCGATGTTGTATATCTTTAAATGTGAGTTTGAGCAAGCGTATTTTTGTGAAATGGAAGTTGACGCTGAACTATTTGAATGACAGTGGCATTAGCTGAGCTTGAGAAGGCTCGGCAGGAGGTCGAGTGACAGAAATGTGCCGCGGCCAAGGCGGAGAAGGACCTTGCCGCCGAAAAGGTGGCTAGGGGGGAAGACCAGACGCGGGCCATGAAGGTTGAGGAGAACCTGAAGGGTCGAAGCACACGATACCCTTCGGACCCAGGAGAAGAAGGCGAAGGAAGAGCTCAAGAAGCTTGGTCTTGCACACAACAAGCTCTAGACCAAGGCCTGGGCTGACCGCGAGGTGCTCCAGTAGGTGGAGGAGATAGCCGCGGGTAAGCCATATTTACTTCAAGGCATGTTTGGCGGCAAGGGGTTCGTCGAAGCTCACCCAACTATGGCGATCCATAGAGGTTTTCGCGGATCTCACGAAGAGTGCGGAGGATGCCGACCTTCATTTCGGCCAACTAGAGGGCCATGAGGCCGAGAAGGCATTTTGGAAGCAATTCTAGGAGTCACTGCAGCCGCAGTTGCTGAATCATCAGATGAAGCAGCTAGCAGAACTTCTTCGCATGGAAAGGCCGGCGCTCCAACACCTCTGCGTTAATCTATGGCCGACGGAGGTGTTACCGACTGATGTCTACTACGCAACTTTATTATTGTAGACTCGTGTTGGGCCTCCAAGCACAGAGTTTTGTAGGACAGTAGCAATTTTTCCTCAAGTGGATGACCTAAGGTTTATCAATCCGTGGGAGGTGTAGGATGAAGATGGTCTCTCTCAAACAACCCTGCAACCAAATACAAGAAATCTCTTGTGTCCCCAACACACCCAATACAATGGCAAATTGTATAGGTGCACTAGTTCGGCGAAGAGATGGTGATAAAAGTGTAATATTGATGGTAGAAATATATTTTTATAATCTGAATAAATAAAAACAGCAAGGTAGCAAATAGTAAACGGGCAAAAAACGGTATTGCAATGCTTGAAAATGAGGCCTAGGGTCCATACTTTCTCTAGTGCAATCTCTCAACAGTGCTAATACAACTGGATCATATAACCATCTCTCAAAGTGCGATGAAGAATCACTCCAAAGTTACTATCTAGCGGAGAACATAAGACGGAATTGCTTGTAGGGTACGAAACCACCTCAAAGCTATTCTTTCCGATCAATCTATCCTAGAGTTCATACTAAAATAACACCAAGCTATTCTTTCCAATTGATCTAACCAAGAGTTCGTACTAAAATAACACCAAAGCAAATTCAGATTCATAATATTCAATCCAACACAAAGAACTTCGAAGAGTGCCCGAAGATTTCTACTGGAGAAACAAAGACAAGAACATGCATCAACCCCTATGCATAGATTACCCCAATGTCACCTCGGGAATCCGCAAGTTGAATGCCAACACATATATCAAGTGAATCAATATGATACCCCATTGTCACCACGAGTATTCATATGCAAGAAATATATCAAGTGCTCTCAAATCCATAAAAGTATTCAATCCGATAAAACGAAATCTCAAAGGGAAAACTCAATTCACAACAAGATGGAGAGGGGAAAACACCATATGATCCGACTATATTAACAAAGCCTGTGATACATCAAGATTGTGACATCTCAAGAACACGAGAGAGAGAGAGATCAAACACATAGCTACTGGTACAAACCCTCAGCCCCGAGGGTGGACTACTCCCTCCTCATCGTGGTGGCCGCCGGGATGATGAAGATGGCCACCGGAGATGATTCCCCCCCGGCAGGGTGCCGGAACGGGGTCTAGATTGGTTTTTGGTGGCTACGGAGCCTTGCAGCGGCGGAACTTCTGATCTAGGTTAACCCCTGATGGTTTCTCTATTTATAGGATTTTTTGGCGTTGGTTTCACGCTAAGATGGGCCTCGAGGTGAGCACAACCCACCGGGGCAAGCCAGGCCCACCAGGCGTGCCCTAGTGGGTTGTGTGATAACCCACAAGTATAGGGGATCAATTGTAGCCTCTTTCGATAAGTAAGAGTGTCGAACCCAATGAGGAGCTAAAGGTAGAACAAATATTCCTCAAGTTCTATCGACCGCCGATACAACTCTACACACGCTTAACGTTCACTTTACCTAGAACAAGTATGATACTAGAAGTACTTTGTAGGTGTTGTTGGATAGGTTTGCAAGATCATAAAGAGCACTCAAATAAAAACTAGGGGCTGTTCAGATAAAGACACAATAAAGTTAGTATAGCGAGTGTGGTAAAGTGGTGGTAGGAGTTGCGAAATTGTCCCTAAGCAATTGACTACTTTACTAGACCGATAGCAAGTTTTATGTGGGAGAGGCCTCTGCTAGCATGTCATCCCTGACTTGGAATTCTATGCACTTATGATTGGAACTATTAGCAAGCATCCGCAACTACTAACGTTCATTAAGGTAAAACCCAACCATAGCATTAATATATATTGGTCCCCCTTCAATCCCGTATGCATCAATTTCTATGCTAGATAGAAGCTTTTGTCACTCTTGCCCTCCAATACATAGTCCTATCAACATACAACTAACCCTATGGTGTGATCCACACGCGCGCTCATATGATGGGCACCAAAGGATAGCAACATAACCACAAGCAAATTAAATCAATCATCGCAATTCATCAACCAGTGATAGGACAACGAAAATCTACTTAGACATCATAGGATGGCAACACATCATTGGATAATAATATGAAGCATAAAGCACCATGTTCAAGTAGAGGGTACAGCGGGTTGCAGGAGAGTGGACCGCTGTAGATAGAGGGGGAAAGGTGATGGAGATTGAGGGAGTCCTGGATTAGGGGGTCCTCGGACAGCCGGACTATATACTTCTGCCGGACTGTTGGACTATGAAGATACAAGACTCAAGACTTCATCCCGTGTCCGGATGGGACTCTTCTTGGCGTGGAAAGCAAGCTTGGCAATACGGATATGTAGATCTCCTCCCTTGTAACCGACTCTGTGTAACCCTAGCCCCCTCCGGTGTCTATATAAACCGGAGGGTTTAGTCCGTAGGACAACAACAATCATACCATAGGCTAGCTTCTAGGGTTTAGCCTCTACGATCTCGTGGTAGATCAACTCTTGTAATACTCATATCATCAAGATCAATCAAGTAGGAAGTAGGGTATTACCTCCATCGAGAGGGCCCGAACCTGGGTAAACATCGTGTCCCCCGCCTCCTGTTACCATCCGCCTTAGACGCACAGTTCGGGACCCCCTACCCGAGATCCGCCGGTTTTGACACCGACATTGGTGCTTTCATTGAGAGTTCCACTGTGCCATCACCGTAAGGCTAGATGGCTCCTTCGATCATCGGCAACGATGCGATCCAGGGTGAGGTTTTCCTCCCCGGATAGATCTTCGTATTCGGCGGCTTCGTACTGCGGGCCAACTCGCTTGACCATCTGGAGCAGATCAAGAGCTACACCCCTGGCCATCAGGTCAGGTTTGGAAACTTGAACTATACTGCCGACATCCGCGGAGACTTGATCTTCGACGGATTCGAGCCCATGTCAGGTGCGCCGCACAATCGCGACGAGCATGACTTAGCTCTGCCGTCGGATAGTTTTCGGGCGATCACACCTGCAACTACTCCGGCCCTCAATCCGGAACAAATTGCGCCATTTGAGGACGGGTGGATGGACCCCGCCACGGAGGCCACACACTCAGTGGCGATAGAGCCAAATACTGACTTCACCTCCTACAAGACCCGTGTTGCCGAACCGTTGGATTCGTCCCCAGCCATGGGCTCTGAGCCGCCTGCGTCCGTGTCTATCGAATCCGATTGGGCACCGATCATGGAGTTTACCTCCGTGGATATCTTTCAGCACTCGCCCTTTGGAGACGTGCTAAACTCGTTGAGGTCTCTCTCCCTGTCAGGAGACCCTTGGCCGAACTATGTCCGGCTAGAATGGGATGCGGACGACGAAGAAATTCGCTCCCCACCCACCACCCACTTAGTAGCCAATGTCGATGATTTAACTGACATGCTCGACTTCGGCTCCGAAGACATCGACGGTATGGACGACGATGCAGGAGACGAACAAGAACCACCGCCCACAGGGTGCTGGACTGCCACCTCATCGTATGACATATACATGGTGGACACCCCCAAAGAAGGGGATGGCGATAAGACAACGAAGGATAATCCCTCCAAGAAGAAATCCAAGCACTGACGTCAGCAGCGCCGCTCTAAGTCCCGCCATAGCAAAAGCAGCGATACCGGCACAAGAGACAATAACGCTCCGGATAGTGCCGGAGACGACGATAATCCCCTCCAGCCAGACCTCGAGCGGGAGGATGAACAAGCTAGCCCTCCGGAACAGGCAGCAGACGAGGATGACAGTTAGATGCCTCTCTCCGAAGATGAGGTGAGCCTTGGCGACGAAGAATTTATCGTGCCTGAGGATCCCGTCGAGCAGGAGCGCTTCAAGCGCTGGCTTATAGCCACAGAAACAGCCTAAAGAAAAAGCAACAACAGCTTCGAGCTGATCAAGATCTGCTAGCGGATAGATGGACTGAAGTCCTGGCGGCCGAGGAATACGAACTCGAGCGCCCAACCAAGAGTTACCCAAAGCGCAGGTTGCTACCCCAACTCGAGGAGGAAGCATTGAAACCTACATCACTAGCGTATGATGCGGCTGATCGGCCACCTCACGGCCGAGACAGAGAGGCATATCAGCCCGAACTCCATCCCGCACCCCGCCGCCATTCAAACAAAAATACCAAGGCCCGGGGCAACACGCGGGACCTGCGAGATGTATTGGAAAACAAAGCAAAACATGCAAGATCGATCTACGGATCACGGGGGCGCGCCCAAACGCGGGACGATGACCGTCACGCCGGATATACTAAAAGCAAATCCGGCCGGGCCGAATACAGCAGACAAGACTCGTATGAAATGCGTCGTGATATAGCCCGGCACAAAGGCGCCGCACACCCCCTATGCTTCACTGATGAAGTAATGGATCACGAATTCCGAGAGGGTTTTAAACCCGTAAACATTGAATCATATGATGGTACTACAGACCCCGCGGTATGGATAGAAGACTTCTTCCTCCACATTCACATGGCCCGCGGGGATGATCTACATGCCATCAAGTATCTCCCGCTAAAACTCAAAGGGCCAGCTTGGCATTGGCTCAATAGCTTGCCGGCAAACTCCATCGGAAGCTGGGAGAGCCTGGCAGATGCATTCCTGGACAATTTCCAAGGCACTTATGTGCGACCACCGGATGCTGACGATTTAAGTCATATAACTCAGCAGCCAGGGGAATTGGCCAGGAAATTCTGGACCCGGTTCCTAACTAAGAAGAACCAAATTGTTGACTGTCCGGATGCAGAGGCCTTAGCGGCATTTAAGCATAACATCCGTGACGAGTGGCTCGCTCGGCACCTCGGCCAAGAGAAGCCAAAATCCATGGCAGCCCTCACGACACTTATGACCTGCTTTTGCGCGGGCGAAGATAGCTGGTTGGCTCATAGTAACAATAGAGCAAGCAAACCTGGCACATCAGAGGCCAGGGATAGCAACGGCAAACCACGACGCAACAAACACAAGTGCCGCAAATATGGTGAAAATGCCAAAAATACGGCAGTTAATGCCGGGTTTAGGGGCTCAAAGTCCGGTCAGCGGAAAGGGCCACCCAAAAATAACAATTCGGGTCCATCCAGTCTGGACCGCATACTCGATCGCCAATGCCAAATTCATGGCACCCCAGAAACGCCAGCCACCCATACCAACAGAGAATGCTGGGTCTTCAAACAAGCCGGCAGGGCGGGCGCCAAAAACGGAGAAGGGGGGTCTCAAAGCGATGATGGCGACGAAGAGCCCAGATCACCGAACACTGGAGGGCAAAAGAAATTTCCCCCGCATATTCAATCGGTGAATGTGGTAAATACCACCCAAATTCCCAACTCGGACCAGATATGCATCCTTAGGGATGCCGACTTAACGGAACGAGTCGTCCCACAATATCAACTAGGGCCGGTCACCTTCAACCGCATGGATCGTCCGGTTAATGCCAATCAGGGCAATCCAGCCGCACTAGTCCTCGACCAAATAATTGACGGGTTCCACCTCACTCGAGTCCTTATGGACGGAGGCAGCAGTCTAAATCTGCTTTACCAGGACACAGTGCGCAAGATGGGCATCAATCATTCGGTGATCAAACCCACTAAAGCCACTTTCAGAGGCATTATACCTGGTGTGGAAGCCAGTTGTACAGGCTCCATTGCCCTTGAGGTAGCCTTCGGATCACCAGAAAATTACTGTACAGAAGAGTTAATCTTCGAAATCGTCCCTTTCCGCAGTGATTATCGGGCACTGCTCGGACGAACCGCGTTCGCTCGATTCAACGCGGTGCCACATTATGCCTACCGTAAGCTCAAGATGCCCGGTCCACGCGGCGTCATCACGGTTAATGGCAAGGCCGAACCTTCCTTCGGCACCAACAAGTACACCACTGCCTTAGCAGCAGAAGCAACGAGCATCACCTTGCAGCCGAACCTCGAGTCGACGTCCAGGCTCTCGGACACCGTCAAAGGACTCCGAACTACTTCACGGAAGGATAGCCCGGCTCGTCCAGAGCTCAATTAAACACTCCGGCGAAGGCCAGGATAGGCCACACTCAGCGGCTCAACCGCTCTCCGACACGCAAACATTTCTTACATTTCCTTCGCAGGTTCACCTTTGCGCCGACCAGGACGGGAGATGCGGAGGCAGCTTGAACGCGCAAGGGAATCCTTAGACATTCCCCGCAATGACCATCCGGCTATATTACGGATCCGCACTCAGCTTCTTCCCCCTGGTCTCAGCAGGTTCCGCAATCATATTCCTCTCTTTTTATCACATTACCTGTACTCATACGCATAGACGTACTATTCAAATACAACATGTGGATTTATATGACGCTTACCTGCTGTTATTTATTATTGAAATTCTTTTGTCAAGCGGCATCCGTACACAGCGATATGCCTTAAAATATGCCAGGGGCTTCATTTTACCCATAACACAGCAATAAAGTCCGAACACCTTCATGGAAGTTCGGCACCCCGAACCTATAGCATTATATGCATCAGCTCTGAATCATGTCTTGGGTCAATAGTTGGGTTTGCCTGGCTCCCATGTTTTGGTACCTTACGTTCCGCTATATCGGCTAAGGTAGCACTGGGAGAACTACTGCAATTGTGTCCCGGTTCTTCCGGACGAGCACCTCAGTAGAGAAAGCCGAAAACTGACTGTCATGATACGGCGAGAGCTGGTCATCTGTTCGAGAGGTCACAAAATCTTGAAGGATTTCTCCCGCATAATGCCATAACCAATGCAGCGTGCGATGGATCGGCTTTTCCTCCGATCAGGTGCTTATAGAGCCCCTAGTACAGTCTTCTGAACACCAGGGGCTGCGCCTACCTTACTAAAGCTCCTATGGCTAAGTGAGAGTGATAAAGCCCTATAGTCCGATTGCCTGGTTCGTTGTGCTGAGCACCTCCTTCGAAGGACCCAAAACTGGGATAAAGAGTGCTCAGGTTTATCCCGAACACCCCCGTACTTCTTACATGTGGGCAGAAGCCGACGACTGGCCAACTCTCAGGTTTAACATATAAAACGGCCGCACAGGAGGGTAAACTTTTATATAACAGGCAATAAATAAATGACCTTGTTCAAACATTACAAAAGACAACATGATTAGCATTCATGGAAATATAATGTCCTTGGTGCATAGCTCCGCTGCAAGGTAGGATCCTTTTAGGACACTTTCATAATATAATTCGGGCTTGCGGTGCTCCTTCCCCTCTGGCGGCCCTTCGGTCATCAGCTTCTCAGCATCCATCTTCCCCCAGTGCACCTTTGCGCGGGCGAAGGCCATTCGCGCACCTTCTATGCAGACCGAACGCTTGATGACGTCAAGTCGAGGGCAAGCGCTTACAAGCCACTTCACGAGCCCAAAGTAACTGCTTGGAATCGGCTCGGCATGCCATAGCCGGATAACCAAATCTTTCATGGCTAGTTCCGCCGCCTTATGTAGTTCGATCAGCTGTTTCAGTTGATCGGCAAAAGGCACCGGATAATTCGGTGCCAAATACTGCGACCAGAAGAGCTTATCCGCAGTGTTCCTTTCTTCGGCTCGATAGAATTGGGCGGCATCTGATATGCTGCGGAGCAGCTCGGCAAATACCCCTAAGAAATCCGAATTCAAAATTAGAAACATAATTTTCCCCTCAAATACTTTCTTTACATGGAAAAAGCCTTACCCGCCGCAATCTTTCACGCCTCTTGGATCTCCTGCAGGGCGCTTTGGGTTTCCCCCCGGGCATCGTTCGTGGCCTGATGCGCCTTGGTGAGTTCGGATTCTTTCTCCGTTAAACTTTGCTCCAAGGTCTCGCATTTCCTAACGACCTCTTGCAGCTCCTGCTCAGCTTTAATAACCCTGGCCTCGTGCTTCTCACGAAGAGCCTGCTCTGTGGCTGCCTTTTTCTCAGCCTCGGCCACAGCCTCCTTAAGAGCCTCGACTTCGGTCACCATCCCTAGCGCAAATCATGAAGCTTATTTCATCATACTGAAAATTCATTCGCAATAAACGCGAACAAGACTTGTGCATACCTTGTTTATCTCTCAACTGCATTTTCAACTCGCCAAGTTCTTCTTTGGCCCACTCCAAACTTTGATTCAGTCCGGATATCTCCGCAGTATGGAGGCAGCAGCCGCTACAGACGCCTGCTTATAACAGAATAGAAATAGATGTCATTCAATGAGTCTTCCTGCGAACATAAATTCGATCCTCTGTCCGGTTCTTTCTTTCACCGAACAATGTATCAGGGGCTACTATCTATACTATGACACTCTTCGAAAACTCATAAAACATACCTCAAAGCCTCTTATAAGGCTGATACAGGCTTCGTTCAGTCCACTCTCAGCAGACTGAATCTTCTCAATCACCGCACCCATAAGGGCACGGTGTTCATCAACAATGGAGGCGCTCTTCAGCGCCACCAACAAAGCATCCGACACCTCTGGTTGGACAGAGGTTGCCGGTGGAACAGGCACGCCCCCTCCAGCTGAGGGAGCCTGCCTGCTTGATTCTGGAGCCGTATAGATCCCCAGAATCGCATCCGATTGGGAGCCGAATTCAAGCTGGCCCCCGCCGTCAGCTCCCATGGGAATCTTTTCCCCCATGTGTCCGGCCCCTGAAGTTTGACCTTCAGGCGCCGCCTTCACGGTCTTTTCCTCTCCTCCTTGGCCGGGGTCCTTCTGGGACGAAGCCTCGGTGTTATGCACCTGTTTGGAGGAAGGGGTCTTTGGGGGCGTCCCGCTCTCCATAGCATCCAAGCTCAGCGAATCCTCTGATGAGGGTTGTTCGGTACGGGACCTCGCCGGACTACAAGAAATATGGCTCAAGTTAAAATACTATGCCATGATGAGTCTGGACGCATAAACGTACTCGGACTTTATATACCCACGAGTTCACCAGGGGCTGGGCGCTGGGATCCCACGCCGGGCCGCTGTCGGCGGCGGCAGGGGACTCCTCCAGAAGAGGAGCCTTTCCCCTTTTGGGCGGCTCGGCCTCCAAGTGTACGGAGGCCATCCTCTTCTTTCTTCCCCCCGAAGGGGATTCATCTTCCTCCTCCTCCTCGTCCTCTTCGGAGGCGGAACAGGCATCAGAGCCTTCGGATATTGTGTCCGAAGTGCCGCGGCGATGAAGGCCGCCCCGGGTCTTTTTGGCCTCCTTCTCGGCCGTCTTCTTCGGCACCTTATAAGGCGCCGGGACCAGCATCTTCGTCAGAAGTGGGACGGCCGGTTCTTCGGGCAGCGGGGCCGGACAATGGATCTGCTCCGCCTTCTTCGTCCAGCCCTGGGAGAGTTGTATAAAACACGTTAAGCGCTTCCTTTGGGTTGCGCGGATAAAAAGTTTGATGACTTACCGAACTTGCAGGGCGGGACAGTTGGTACCCGCGGTCCTCGGCGGAGTCCGGCCATGATTTGCTAGACTTGAAAAGCACCTTCCAAATGTCCTTGTGCGAGGAGCCAAAAAGCTCTCGCAAGGTTTGGTGCCTGGCCGGATCGAATTCCCATAGATTGCAAGTCCGGTGTTGACAAGGCAGGATCCGGCGAACTAACATCACCTGGACTACATTGACAAGTTCGTGGGACGAGGACCAGTCCAGGCCCTTCTTGACCCAGGATGTAAGCCGCGGGGGGGGGGGGGCACCGGATCAAAACTCGGAAATGGCGGCTCATTCCGTGCCGCGCGGCTCAGTGATATAAAACCACTGTTGTTGCCACTCCTTGACAGAATCATTAAAGGTTCCCGTTGGCCATATGACATTGGGCATCTTGCTCACCATAGCGCCTCCGCACTCGGCGTGCTCGCCGCCCACCACCTTGGGCTTCACATTAAAAATCTTCAGCCATAAACCGAAGTGCGGCGAGATGCGGAGAAAAGCCTCGCACACAACAATGAATGTCGAGATGTTGAGGAAGGAATTAGGGGACAGATCGTGAAGATCGATCCCATAGTATACATGATGCCGCGAACGAATGGGTGGAGGGGAAACCCTAGCCCGCGGACAAAGTGAGGGAGGAATACAACCCTCTCGTGGGGTTCCGGAGTAGGGACGATCTGTCCCGCCGTCGGGAGACAGTGGCTGATTTTCTTGGCCAGGTACCCGGCCTCCCGAAGCTTTTTGATATCCTTCTCTCGGACGGTAGAGGCCATCCATTTGCCTCCTGCTCCAAATCCGAACATCTTCGGAAGGCCTTTTGTGGGCAGAGAAGATGCACGCTTGGGCGCTGGAGCTTGGGCGGAGGGGAATGAATCGGGAAGTAGAAAGCGTGGGTGCGAAAGGGAGTCCTTATCCCCTTATAAAGGCAGCAGGGATTCTGCGCCTCCCCACTTGCCTGGTAAAACCGTTTATTCCCCAAGCGTTGTAATTGATGGCGCGGATGGGTTACCCACGCCCGTATTGATGAGAATCCTGTGATAAGGGGACACGATCTCTGCTTCGACAAGACGTGCCAAGAAAACCGCCTCGCGATATGTGCAGTGGCTGGTTGTGAAAAACGGTTCGAATAATGATCGGGCTGTGGTGAGATGTCACGCTACAGAATGTGTCAGCATATTGGATTTGTCGAAATATTATTCTCTCTACGGTGGTATGTGGAATTTGTTTTACAGAGCCGGACACTATCCTCGTGTTCAAAATCTTCTATGGAGTATTCGGAGGAGGAACCCGCCTTGCAATGCCGAAGACAATCTACGCGCCGGACTCATCGTCATTGAAGCCTGGTTCAGGGGCTACTGAGGGAGTCCTGGATTAGGGGGTCCTCGGACAGCCGGACTATATACTTCTGCCGGACTGTTGGACTATGAAGATACAAGACTCAAGACTTCGTCCCGTGACCGGATGGGACTCTCCTTGGCGTGGAAGGCAAGGTTGGCAATACGGATATGTAGATATCCTCCCTTGTAACCAGCTCTGTGTAACCCTAACCCCCTCCGGTGTCTATATAAACCGGAGGGTTTAGTCCGTAGGACAACAACAATCATACCATAGGCTAGATTCTAGGGTTTAGCCTCTACGATCTCGTGGTAGATCAACTCTTGTAATACTCATATCATCAAGATCAATCAAGCAGGAAGTAGGGTATTACCTCCATCGAGAGGGCCCGAACCTGGGTAAACATCGTGTCCCCCGCCTCCTGTTACCATCCGCCTTAGACGCACAGTTCGGGACCCCCTACCCAAGATCCACCGGTTTTGACACCGATAGAGATGTTGGTGAAGATGGTGAAGGTGTTGGTGAAGATGGTGATGAAGATGATGGCCACGGCGGTGCTCCGGCGCCACCGGAAGTGAGGGGGAGAGGAGCCCCCTTCTTCTTCTTCCTTGACCTCCTCCCTAGGTGGGAGAAGGGTTTCCCCTCTGGTCCTTGGCCTCCATGGCATGGGAGAGGCGAGAGACCCTCCAAGATTGGATCTGTCTCTCTATCTCTCTCTGCTTCTGCGTTCCCAGATCTGGCCTTTCACCATTTCTTTTATAACCGGAGATCCGTAACTCCGATTGGGCTGAATTTTGGACACGATCTCTATCCGGAAATTAGCTTTCTTGCGGCGAAAGAAGGGCTCCAACCGCCTTACAGGGTGGCCACGAGGGTCAGAGGCGCCCCCAGGGGGTGGGGCGCCCCCCCCTGCCTCGTGCCCCCCTCGGGCACCGTCTCGCGTTGATTCTTCTTCCCAAAAATCATAAATATTCCAAAAAAACTCTCCGTCAGTTTTTATCCCATTTGGACTCTGTTTGATATGGGGTTTCTGCGAAACATAAAACATGCAACAAATAGGAACTGGCACTGGGCACTGGATCAATATGTTAGTCCCAAAAATAATATAAAAAGTTGCCAAAAGTATATGAAAGTCGTATAATATTGGCATGGGAAAATCAAAAATTATAGATACGACGGAGACGTATCAGCATCCCCAAGCTTAATTCCTGTTCGTCCTGGAGTAGGTAAATGATAAAAAAAAGATAATTTTTGATGTGGAATGCTACCTAGCATAACCTTGATCATGTATCTAATCATGGCATGAATATTAAGACACGAGTGATTCAAAGCAATAGTCTATCTTTTGACATCAAAACAATAATACTTCAAGCCTACTAATAAAGCAATCATGTCTTTTCAAAATAACATGGCCAAAGAAAGTTATCCCTACAAAATCATATGGTCTGGCTATGCTCCATCTTCACCACACAAAGTATTCAAATCATGCACAACCCCAGTTTCAGCCAAGCAATTGTTTCATACTTTAGTATTCTCAAACTTTTTCAAATTTCACGCAATACATGAGCGTGAGCCATGGATATAGCACTATAGGTGGAATAGAATATGATGGTGGAGGTTTTGTGGAGAAGACAAAAAGGAAGAAAGTCCCACACCGACGCGGCTAATCAATGGGCTATGGAGATGCCCGTCAATTCATGTCAATGTGAGGAGTAGGGATTGCCATGCAACAGATGCACTAAGAGCTATAAGTGTATGAAAGCTCAAACTGAAACTAAGTGGGTGTGCATCCAACTTGCTTGCTGATGAAGACCTCGGGCATTTGAGGAAGCCCATCATCGGAATATACAAGCCAAGTTCTATAATGAAAATTCCCACTAGTATATGAAAGTGATAACTCAAGAGACTCTCTATATGAAGAACATGGTACTACTCTGAAGCACAAGTGTGGTAAAAGGATAGTAACTTTGCCCCTTCTCTCTTTTTCTCTCTTTTTTTGGTGGGCTTCTTTGGCCTCTTTTTCTTATTTGGGCTTCTTTGGCCTCTTTTATTTTTTGTAAAGTCCGGAGTCTCATCCCGACTTGTGGGGGAATCATAGCCTCCATCATCCTTTCCTCACTGGGGCAGTGCTCTAATAATGATGATCATCACACTTTTATTTACTTACAACTCAATATTACAACTCGATACTAGAACAAAGATATGACTCTATATGAATGCCTCTGGCGGTGTACCAGGATGTGCAGTGATCTAGCATAGCAATGACATCAAAAAACGGACAAGCCATGAAAATATCATGCTAGTTGTCTTACGATCATGCAAAGCAATATAACAATGAATGCTCAAGTCATGTATATGATGATGATGGAAGTTGCATGGCAATATATCTCGGAATGGATATGGAAATGCCATAATAGGTAGGTATGGTGGCTGTTTTGAGGAACATATAAGGAGGCTTATGTGTGATAGAGTGTATCATATCACGGGGTTTGGATGCACCGGCGAAGTTTGCACCAACTCTCAAGGTGAGAAAGGGCAATGCATGGTACCGAAGAGGCTAGCAATGATGGAAGGGTGAGAGTGCGTATAATCCATGGACTCAACATTAGTCAAAAAGAACACACATACTTATTGCAAAAATTTAGAAGCTATCAAAACCAAGTATTAGACGCATGCTCCTAGGGGAAGGGTTGGTAGGAGTTAACCATCGCGTGATCCCGACCTCCACACAAAGGATGACAATCAAAAAATAAATCATGCTCCGACTTCATCACATAACGGTTCACCATATGTGCATGCTTCGGGAATCACAAACGTTAACACAAGTATTTCTACAATCCACAACTACCCACTATCATGACTCTAATATCACCATCTTTATATCGCAAACTATTGCAAGGAATCAAACATATCATATTCAGTGGTCTACAAGTTTTATGTAGGATTTTATGACTAACCATGTGAATGACCAATTCCTGTCATCTCTCTAAATAGATATAAGTGAAGCAAGAGAGTTTAATCCTTTCTACAAAAGATATGCCCATGCTCTAACAAATATAAGTGAAGTAAAAGAGCATTCTACAAATGGCGGTTTTTATGTGAAGAGAAACAGGCAATCCAAACTTCAAATGATATAAGTGAAACACAAGAACCATTCTATAAAGCCATACTCAAAAGATATAAGTGAAGTGCAAAGAGCATTCTATAAATCAATCAAGGACTATCTCATACCAGCATGGTGCATAAAAGAAAAGTGAAAACTAAATGCAAAAGACGCTCGAAGATTTGCACAGATCGCATGAACGAAACGAATCCGAAAACATACCGATATTTGTTGAAGAAAGAGGGGATGCCTTCCGGGGCATCCCCAAGCTTAGACGCTTGAGTATCCTTGAATATTTACTTGGGGTGCCTTGGGAATCCCCAAGCTTGAGCTCTTGCCTCTCCTTCTTCTCCTCACATCGAGACCTTCTCGATCATCGAACACTTCATCCACACAAAACTTCAACAGGAAACTTGGTAAGATCCGTTAGTATAATAAAGCAAATCACTACTCTAAGTACTGTTGCAAACCAATTCATATTTTGTTTTTGCATTGTAGCTACTGTAATATAACTTTTCCATGGCTTAATCCACTGATATAAATCGATAGTTTCGTCAAAACAAGCAAACTATGCATCAAAAACAGAATCTGTCTAAAACAGAATAGTCTGTAATAATCTGAATATTCACCATACTTCTGATACTTGGAAAATTCTGCAAAAATTAGGAAAAACAAAAAATTTGTATAGAAAGACAGTGCAAAAAGTTTCAGAACCATTTGACGTTCCAGCAAAAAATGTAAAATCACGCACTACAGCCAAAGTTTCTGTCCTGCACCGCACAAACCAACAAGCATTGTAACCATCCTAAAGGCAAACCTTGGCACATTATTTTTATAATACAATGGAATTTTACAAGGGGATAATTAGTTTTGTTGAAAAGTTTCTGTAATTAAGATTCACAAAGTTTCCATGGGCATGAACAAAGTTCAAGGACGTCCCCCACTTTCACAATGCTCGTCTATCTCACTTTCACTTTTCTTTTTGAAAAGTTTAGGGTTCCCCTCTTTATTTTTTTGTTTTTAAACTATATAAAGGCACACAAAATAAATAAATGACTCTCTAAAACTTCCGGGTTGTCTCCCTGGCAGTGCTTTCTTTAAAGCCATTAAGCTAGGCATATAGTGCTCAAGTAATGGATCCACTCGGATCCCAAGGTATATCAAAGCCAATTTTAATTAACAATGATTTAGCATTTAGTAGTGAGCACAAAGCAACATATATCAAGCACTGACGAAGTCTAACTCTCTTCCTATGCATCGGCATGTCATAAAAGAACAATTCATGCACACATAGTAAAGGCCAATGCATAGTATAAGCAGTTTCTTGCAATTTTATCATATTGGAAGCATAGAGAGGTGGAGATATAGTTCCTCTCTCATAATAATTGCAAGTAGGAGCAGCAAGCACATGCATATTATATCTATCAAAATCATCATGTGTAGTAGTAAAATGCAACCCATCAATATAATCCTTAATAAGCACAAACTTCTCCGATATAGTGTAGTTTGGAGAATTCAAAAAGATAATAGGACTATCATGTGTGGGTGCAATAGCAAAAATTTCATGTTTAACATAAGGAACTATAGCAAGTTCATCTCCATAAGCATAATTTATATTGGCATCTTGGCCACAAGCATAACAAGTATCATCAAAAAGGGATATTTCAAGAGAATCAATGGGATCGTAACAATCATCATAGCAATCATCCTTCGGTAAGCACAAAGGGAAATTAAACAATGTATGAGTTGAAGAGTTACTCTCATTAGAAGGTGAGCATGGGTAGCTAATCCGCTCTTCCTCCTTTTATTCTTCGCTCTCCTCATCATCTTTTTCATCCAATGAGCTCACAGTTTCATCAATTTCTTCTTCCATAGACTCCTGCAAAATATTAGTCTCTTCTTGGACAGCGGACACTTTCTCAATAAATGCATCAATACCGGAATTGAATTCATAATTGGCATAGCAATATTGAAGGATAGCTAAATTTTCAGGTCTATAAACAACATCATAAAGATTTTCAAACTCTTTGAACATAGATTCAATTTCATAAGCACCCATAAAAGCAACAAATTCTTCTATTTTGTTCCACATCATAGTAATCATATATACCTCTAGCATAAGAAGCCAAGGTTTCATTATCATTAAATTTGCATGAAAAGGGAAGGTGTGGAGCCTTCATCCTAGAGCAACAAGTATAATCATATCTCAAGCATAGTTGCCTAGCATACCACTTCAACATATAAATTTGATCCCATAATAGTTTCCCTTTTCGAGTCAAGCGATAATCCCTAAAGTATTCACGTTGATCCAATGTGTCTCCCATTACATAATTGAATGAGGTTTTCTCAGGATTATCGAAGTGGTACATAATATTTTTCACATATTGAGCATCAAGGGTTTTAGGAGGTTCCCCATCTCCATGAGTAGCAAGTACACCTAATTTTTTTGGTATTTCGTGTTCCATATCCATAACTAAAGATAAAGAACAACTAATAACAACAAATAAAAATTACTTAGTGATAAAGCAAACAAGCACACACAAGAATATTCACCCCACGCTATTGCTCCCCGGCAACGGCGCCAGAAAAAGGTCTTGATAACCCACAAGTATAGGGGATCAATTGTAGCCTCTTTCGATAAGTAAGAGTGTCGAACCCAACGAGGAGCTAAAGGTAGAACAAATATTCCCTCAAGTTCTATCGACCACCGATACAACTCTACGCATGCTTAACGTTCGCTTTACCTAGAACAAGTATGATAGTAGAAGTACTTTGTAGGTGTTGTTGGATAGGTTTGCAAGATAATAAAGAGCACGCAAATAAAAACTAGGGGCTGTTTAGATAAAGACACAATAAAGTTAGTATAGCGAGTGTGGAAAAGTGGTGGTAGGAGTTGCGAAATTGTCCCTAAGCAATTGACTACTTTACTAGACCGATAGCAAGTTTTATGTGGGAGAGGCCACTGCTAGCATGTCATCCCTGACTTGGAATTCTATGCACTTATGATTGGAACTATTAGCAAGCATCCGCAACTACTAACGTTCATTAAGGTAAAACCCAACCATAGCATTAATATATATTGGTCCCCCTTCAATCCCGTATGCATCAATTTCTATGCTAGGTAGAAGCTTCTGTCACTCTTGCCCTCCAATACATAGTCCTATCAACATACAACTAACCCTATGGTGTGATCCACGCGCGCGCTCATATGATGGGCACCAAAGGACAACAACATAACCACAAGCAAATTAAATCAATCATAGCAATTCATCAACCACCGATAGGACAACGAAAATCTACTCAGACATCATAGGATGGCAACACATCATTGGATAATAATATGAAGCATAAAGCACCATGTTCAAGTAGAGGGTACAGCGGGTTGCGGGAGAGTGGACCGCTGTAGATAGAGGGGGGAAGGTGATGGAGATGTTGGTGAAGATGGCGGAGGTGTTGGTGAAGATGGCGATGAAGATGATGGCCACGGCGGTGTTCCGGCGCCACCGGAAGAGAGGGGGAGAGGGGCCTCCTTCTTATTCTTCTTCCTTGACCTCCTCCCTAGGTGGGAGAAGGGTTTCCCCTCTGGTCCTTGGCCTCCATGGCATGGGAGGGGCGAGAGCCCCTCCGAGATTGGA
Source organism: Triticum aestivum (assembly GCF_018294505.1). Lineage (NCBI taxonomy): Eukaryota > Viridiplantae > Streptophyta > Magnoliopsida > Poales > Poaceae > Triticum > Triticum aestivum. The sequence continues at coordinate 388,141,968 of NC_057796.1, forward strand.
TCTATCTCTCTATCTCTCTCTGTTTCTGCGTTCCCAGATCTGGCCTTTCATCGTTTCTTTTATAACCAGAGATCCGTAACTCCGATTGGGCTGAATTTTGGACACGATCTCTATCCGGAAATTAGCTTTCTTGTGGCGAAAGAAGGGCTCCAACCGCCTTACGCGGTGGCCACGAGGGTCAGAGGCGCGCCCAGGGGGCTGGGGCGCGCCCCCCTGCCTCGTGCCCCCCTCGGGCACCGTCTCGCGTTGCTTCTTCTTCCCAAAAATCATAAATATTCCAAAAAAAATCTCCGTCAGTTTTTATCCCATTTGGACTCCGTTTGATATGGGGTTTCTGCGAAACATAAAACATGCAACAAACAGGAACTGGCAGTGGGCACTAGATCAATATGTTAGTCCCAAAAATAATATAAAAAGTTGCCAAAAGTATATGAAAGTTGTATAATATTGGCATGGGAAAATCAAAAATTATAGATACGACAGAGACGTATCAGCATCCCCAAGCTTAATTCCTGCTCGTCCTGGAGTAGGTAAATGATAAAAAAAGATAATTTTTGATGTGGAATGCTACCTAGCATAACCTTGATCATATATCTAATCATGGCATGAATATTAAGACACGAGTGATTCAAAGCAATAGTCTATCTTTTGACATCAAAACAATAATACTTCAAGCCTACTAATAAAGCAATCATGTCTTTTCAAAATAACATGGCCAAAGAAAGTTATCCCTACAAAATCACATGGTCTGGCTATGCTCCATCTTCACCACACAAAGTATTCAAATCATGCACAACCCCGGTTTCAGCCAAGCAATTGTTTCATACTTTAGTATTCTCAAACTTTTTCAAATTTCACGCAATACATGAGCGTGAGCCATGGATATAGCGCTATAGGTGGAATAGAATATGATGGTGGAGGTTTTGTGGGGAAGACAAAAAGGAAGAAAGTCCCACACCGACGCGGCTAATCAATGGGCTATGGAGATGCCCATCAATTGATGTCAATGTGAGGAGTAGGGATTGCCATGCAACAGATGCACTAAGAGCTATAAGTGTATGAAAGCTCAAACTGAAACTAAGTGGGTGTGCATCCAACTTGCTTGCTGATGAAGACCTCGGGCATTTGAGGAAGCCCATCATCGGAATATACAAGCCAAGTTCTATAATGAAAATTCCCACTAGTATATGAAAGTGATAACTCAAGAGACTCTCTATATGAAGAACATGGTGCTACTCTGAAGCACAAGTGTGGTAAAAGGATAGTAACTTTGCCCCATCTCTCTTTGTCTCTCTTTTTTTGGTGGGCTTCTTTGGCCTCTTTTTCTTATTTGGGCTTCTTTGGCCTCTTTTATTTTTTGTAAAGTCCGGAGTCTCATCCCGACTTGTGGGGGAATCATAGCCTCCATCATCCTTTCCTCACTGGGGAAATGCTCTAATAATGATGATCATCACACTTTTATTTACTTACAACTCAATATTACAACTCGATGCTAGAACAAAGATATGACTCTATATGAATTATAGATACGTTGGAGATGTATCACCGACTAGTTTATTCGGGCTCCTGACGCGGCTGCAAGAGGTTGCTCAGAAATCAACCGTTGAAGCGATCTGTGTGCCTAGAAGGAGCGTGGTGGGCCTATGCATGCGTGAAGATGCACTTCCGGAAGGTCCAGGCGGAGGTCGTTGCTGCGGGGCCCCCTGAAGGGAAGGCGCGCACCACGGAATAGTTCTTTGTCAAAGTGGAAGAGGGCGCCCCTGTTCCCGAGACCATGTGTCCTAAGGACATGTTGTCTTTTTAGATGGCATCTCGGAATGCCGAAGTGAGTGGGATGTGATATCTACTACGCAACCTTCTTCTTGTTGACATTGTTGGGCCTCCAAGTGCAGACGTTTGTAGGACAGTAGCAAATTTCCCTCAAGTGGATGACCTAAGGTTTATCAATCCGTGGGAGGCGTAGGATGAAGATGGTCTCTCTCAAGCAACCCTGCAACCAAATAACAAAGAGTCTCTTGTGTCCCCAACACACCCAATACAATGGTAAATTGTATAGGTGCACTAGTTCGGCGAAGAGATGGTGATACAAGTGCAATATGGATGATAGATATAGGTTTTTGTAATCTGAAAATATAAAAACAACAAGGTAACTAATGATAAAAGTGAGCGTAAACGGTATTGCAATGCTAGGAAACAAGGCCTAGGGTTCATACTTTCACTAGTGCAAGTTCTCTCAACAATAATAACATAATTGGAAAATATAACTATCCCTCAACATGCAACAAAGAGTCACTCCAAAGTCACTAATAGCGGAGAACAAACGAAGAGATTATTGTAGGGTACAAAACCACCTCAAAGTTATCCTTTCTGATCGATCTATTCAAGAGTCCATAGTAAAATAACACGAAGCTATTCTTTCCGTTCGATCTATCATAGAGTTCGTACTGGAATAACACCTTAAGACACAAATCAACCAAAACCCTAATGTCACCTAGATACTCCAATGTCACCTCAAGTATCCACGGGTATGATTATACGATATGCATCACACAATCTCAGATTCATCTATTCAACCAACATAAAGAACTTCAAAGAGTGCCCCAAAGTTTCTACTGGAGAGTCAAGACGAAAACATGTGCCGACCCCTATGCATAAGTTCACAAGGTCACTGAACCCGCAGGTTGATCACCAAAACATGCATCAATTAGATCACGTGAATATCCCATTGTCACCACAGATAAGCACATGCAAGACATACATCAAGTGTTCTCAAATCCTTAAAGACTCAATCCGATAAGATAACTTCGAAGGGAAAACTCAATCCATTACAAGAGAGTAGAGGGGGAGAAACATCATAAGATCCAACTATAATAGCAAAGCTCGCGATACATCAAGATCGTGCCAAATCAAGAACACGAGAGAGAGAGAGAGATCAAACACATAGCTACTTGGTACATACCCTCAGCCCCGAGGGTGAACTACTCCTTCCTCGTCATGGAGAGCGCCGGGATGATGAAGATGGCCACTGGTGAGGGATCCCCCCTCCGGTAGGGTGCCGGAACAGGGTCCCGATTGGTTTTTGGTGGCTACAGAGGCTTGCGGCGGCGGAACTCCCGATCTAGGTTATGTTCTGGGGGTTTCTGTATATATAAGAGGTCTTGGCGTCGGGAACAAGTCAGGGGGGTCTCCGAGGCGGCCACGAGGTAGGGGGCGCGCCCAGGGGGGTAGGGCGCGCCCCCCACCCTCGTGGGTGCCTCAGGACTCTTCTGGCCCATCTTCGATACTCTGTGGGCTTCTTCTGGTCCAAAAATAATCTCCGTCAATTTTCAGGTCAATTGGACTCCGTTTGGTTTTCCTTTTCTGCGATACTCAAAAACAAGGAAAAAACAGAAACTGTCACTGGGCTCTAGGTTAATAGGTTAGTCCCAAAAATCATATAAAATAGCATATAAATGCATATAAAACATCCTAGATGGATAATATAATAGCATGGAACAATCAAAAATTATAGATACGTTGGAGACGTATCAGCATCCCCAAGCTTCATTCTTGCTCGTCCTCGAGTAGGTAAATGATAAAAACAGAATTTTTGATGTGGAATGTTACCTATCGTATTTATCAATGTAATCTTTATTGTGGCAAGAAAATTCAGATCCATAAGATTCAAGATAAAAGTATAATATTGACATAAAATAATAATACTTCAAGCATACTAACCAAGCAATTATGTCTTATCAAAATAACATAGTCAAAGAAAGCTCATCCCTACAAAATCATATAGTTTGGCCATGCTTCAGTTTCGTCACACAAAAATGCTCTCGTCATGCACAACCCCGATGACAAGCCAAGCAATTGTTTCATACTTTAGTATTCTCAAACTTTTTCAACTTTCATGCAATACATGAGCGTGAGCCATGGACATAGCACTATGGGTGGAATAGAATATAATGATGGGGGTTGTGTGGAGAAGACAAAAAAGGAGAAAGTCTCACATTGACGCGGCTAATCAATGGGCTAGGGATATGCCCATCAATAGATTTCAATGCAAGGAGTAGGGATTGCCATGCAATGGATGCACTAGAGCTATAAATGTATGAAAGCTCAATAAAAGAAGTAAGTGGGTGTGCATCCAACTTGCTTGCTCACGAAGACCTAGGGCATTTGAGGAAGCCCATCGTTGGAATATACAAGCCAAGTTCTATAATGAAAATTCCCACTAGTATATGAAAGTGACAAAATAAGAGACTCTCTATCATAAAGATCATGGTGCTACTTTGAAGCACAAGTGTGGAAAAAGATAGTAACATTGTCCCTTTTATTTTTATTTTTTTTTATTTTTTTGGGCCTTTATTTTTTTATTTGGCCTTTATCTTTTTTTGGGGACAATGATCTAATAATGATGATCATCACACTTCTATTTATTTACAACTCAAAGATTACAACTCGATACTTAGAACAAAATATGACTCTATGTGAATGCCTCTGGTGGTGTACCGGGATGGGCAATGAATCAAGAGTGACACATATGAAATTTATGCATGGTGGCTTTGCCACAAATACGATGTCAACTACATGATCATGCAAGGCAATATGACAATGATGAAGCGTGTCATAATAAATGAAACGATGGAAAGTTGCATGGCAATATATCTCGGAATGACTATGGAAATGCCATAATAGGTAGGTATGGTGGCTGTTTTGAGGAAGATATAAGGAGGTTTATGTGTGATAGAGCGTATCATATCATGGGGTTTGGATGCACCGGCGAAGTTTGCACCAACTCTCAAGGTGAGAAAGGGCAATGCACGGTACCGAAGAGGCTTGCAATGATGGAAGGTGAGACTGCGTATAATCCATGGACTCAACATTAGTCATAAATAACTCACATACTTATTGCAAAAATCTACAAGTCATCAAAACCAAGCACTACGCGCATGCTCCTATGGGGATAGATTGGTAGGAAAAGACCATCGCTCGTCCCCGACCGCCACTCATAAGGATGACAATCAAAGAACACCTCATGTTTCAAATTTGTCACACAACGGTTACCATACATGCATGCTACGGGACTTGCAAACTTCAACACAAGTATTTATCAAATTCACAATTACACAACTAGCACAACTCTAATGTCACTACCTTCATATCTCAAAACAATCATCAAGTATCAAACTTCTCATAGTATTCAATGCACTTTATATGAAAGTTTTTATTATACCCATCTTGAATGCCCATCATATTAGGACTAAATTCATAACCTAAGAAAATTACCATGCTGTTTATGACTCTCAAAATAATATAAGTGAAGCATGATAGTTTATCTATTTCTTCAAAATAAAACCACCGCCGTGCTCTAAAAGGATATCAGTGAAGCACTAGAGCAAACGATAAACTACTCCGAAAGATATAAGTGAAGATCAATGGGTAGTTGAATAATTATGTAACTATGTGAAGACTCTCTAAAATTTAAGAATCTCAGATCTTGGTATTTTATTCAAACAGCAAGCAAAACAAAAGAAAATAAAATGACGAATCCAAGCAAAACACATATCATGTGGTGAATAAAAATATAGCCTCAAGTAAAGTTACCGATAAACGAAGACGAAAGAGGGGATGCATTCTGGGGCATCCCCAAGCTTAGGCTTTTGGTTGTCCTTGAATATTACCTGGGGGTTCCTTGGGAATCCCCAAGCTTAGGCTCTTGCCACTCCTTATTCCATAGTCCATCGAATCTTTACCCAAAACTTGAAAACTTCACAACACAAAACTTAACAGAAAACTCGTAAGCTCTGTTAGTATAAGAAAATAAATCACCACTTAGGTACTGTTGTGAACTCATTCTAAGTTCATATTGGTGTAATATCTAATGTATTCCAACTTCTCTATGGTTCATACCCTCCGATACTACTCATAGATTCATCAAAATAAGCAAACAACACAATGAAAACAGAATCTGTCAAAAACAGAACAGCCTGTAGTTATCTGCATCATTCGGATACTTCTGTAAATAAAAAATTCTGCCAAAATAGGACGACCTAAATAATTTTTTATTGATCTACTGCAATTGGAATAAGTATTTTATCACTTTCTGGTGATTTTTAACAATTGTTTTCGTGAGCAGAAAGTTTCTGACTTTTCCAGCAAGATCAAATAATTACTATCCAAGAAGATCCTATAGGTTTTACTTGGCACAAACACTAATTAAAACATAAAACCACATCTAACCAGAGGCTAGATGAATTATTTATTACTAAAGAGGAGCAAAAAGCAAGGAACAAAAATAAAATTGGGTTGCCTCCCAACAAGCGCTATCGTTTAACGCCCCTAGCTAGGCATGATGATTTCAATGATGCTCACATAAAAGATAAGAATTGAAACATAAAGAGAGCATCATGAAGAGTATGACTAGCACATTTAAGTCTAACCCACTTCCTATGTATAGGGATTTTGTGAGCAAACAATTTATGGGAACAATAATCAACTAGCATAGGAAGGCAAAACAAGCATAACTTTAAAACTTTACGCACATAGAGAGGAAACTTGATATTATTGCAATTCCTACAAGCATATATTCCTCCCTCATAATAATTTTCAGTAGCATCATGAATGAATTCAACCATATAACCAACACATAAAGCATTATTTTCATGATCTACTTGCATAGAAATTTTACTACTCTCCACATAAGCAAAATTCTTCTCATTCGGAATAGTGGGAGCAAATTCAAGAAAATAACTATCATGTGAAGCATAATCCAATTGAAAATTAAAATCATGATGACAAGTTTCATGGTTATCTTTATTCTTTATAGCATACGTGTCATCACAATAAACATCATAGATAGGAGGCATGCTTTCATCATAATAAATTTGCTCATCAAAACTTGGGGGATTAAACATATCATCTTCATCAAACATAGCATCCCCAAGCTTTTGGCTTTGAATATCATTAGCATCATGGGTATTCAAAGAATTCATACTAAAAACATTGCAATCATGCTCATCATTCACATATTTTACGCCAAGCATTCTATGCAATTACTCTTCTAGTACTTGAGCACAATTTTCCTTCCCATCATTTTCACGAAAGACATTAAAAAGTTGAAGCATATGAGGCACCCCAAATTCCATTTTTTTGTAGTATTCTTTTATATACTAAACTAGTGATAAAACAAGAAAAAAAATATTCGATTGCAAGATCTAAAGATATACCTTCAAGCACTAACCTCTCCGGCAACGGCGCCAGAAATTAGCTTGATGTCTACTACGCAACCTTCTTCTTGTAGACGTTGTTGGGCCTCCAAGTGCAGAGGTTTGTAGGACAGTAGCAAATTTCCCTCAAGTGGATGACCTAAGGTTGATCAATCCGTGGGAGGCGTAGGATGAAGATGGTCTCTCTCAAGCAACCCTGCAACCAAATTACAAAGAGTCTCTTGTGTCCCCAACACACCCAATACAATGGTAAATTGTATAGGTGCACTAGTTCGGCGAAGAGATGGTGATACAAGTGCAATATGGATGATAGATATAGGTTTTTGTAATCTGAAAATATAAAAACAGCAAGGTAACTAATGATAAAAGTGAGCGTAAACGGTATTGCTATGCCAAGAAACAAGGCCTAGGGTTCATACTTTCACTAGTGCAAGTTCTCTCAGCAATAATAACATAATTGGATCATATAAATATCCCTCAACATGCAACAAAGAGTCACTCCAAAGTCACTAATAGCGGAGAACTAACGAAGAGATTATTGTAGGGTACGAAACCACCTAAAAGTTATCCTTTCTGATCGATCTATTCAAGAGTCCGTAGTAAAATAACACGAAGCTATTCTTTCCGTTCGATCGATCATAGAGTTCGTACTAGAATAACACCTTAAGACACAAATCAACCAAAACCCTAATGTCACCTAGATACTCCAATGTCACCTCAAGTATCCACGGGTATGATTATATGATATGCATCACACAATGTCAGATTCATCTATTCAACCAACGCAAAGAACTTCAAAGAGTGCCCCAAAGTTTCTACCAGAGAGTCAAGACGAAAACGTGTGCCGACCCCTATGCATAAGTTCACAAGGTCACTGAACCCGCAAGTTGATCACCAAAACATACATCAAGTAGATCACGTGAATATCCCATTGTCACCACAGATAAGCACATGCAAGACATACATCAAGTGTTCTCAAATCCTTAAAGACTCAATCCGATAAGATAACTTCCAAGGGAAAACTCAATCCATTACAAGAGAGTAGAGGGGGAGAAACATCATAAGATCCAACTATAATAGCAAAGCTCGCGATACATCAAGATCGTGTCAAATCAAGAACACGAGAGAGAGAGAGAGATCAAACACATAGCTACTGGTACATACCCTCAGCCCCTAGGGTGAACTACTCCCTCCTCGTCATGGAGAGCGCCGGGATGATGAAGATAGCCACCGGGGAGGGATACCCCCCTCTGGCAGGGTGCCGGAACAGGGTCCCGATTGGTTTTTGGTGGCTACAGAGGCTTGCGGCGACAGAACTCCCGATCTAGGTTATGTTCTGGGTTTTTTTGTATATATAAGAGGTTTTGGCGTCGGGAACAAGTCAGGGGGGTCTCCGAGGTGGCCACGAGGTAGGGGGCGCGCCCCCACCCTCGTGGGTGCCTCGGGACTCTTCTGGCCCATCTCCGATACTCTGTGGGCTTCTCCTGGTCTAAAAATAATCTCCGTCAATTTTCAGGTCAATTGGACTCCGTTTGCTTTTCCTTTTTTGCGATACTCAAAAACAAGGAAAAAACAGAAACTGGCACTGGGCTCTAGGTTAATAGGTTAGTCCCAAAAATCATATAAAATAGCATATAAATGCATATAAAACATCCTAGATGGATAATATAATAGCATGGAACAATAAAAAATTATAGATACGTTGGAGACGTATCAGGATGTAAAAAAAACTATGAGTTGTCAAATGAGTATGGCTTTTAATTCCCTCATATGGTTATGTTTTGTTTTTAACATGCCTCCTGTTTGACCATGCATAAATGAAAGTGGCCAGTTGTCGGCTTCTGCCCCTTTGTACAATATAGGAAGGGTGTCCCTTTAGGCGATCATGACCCTCAACCGATGTCTCGGTTCCTGGAGGTGGTTTGTGCACATAGGTACTAGGCAATCGGACTATTGTGGCTTTAGAACTTTCACTTAGTCATAGGAGTTTGATGGTGGGGACTAATGACGAGCCCTTAGTGAGTGAAGTGGTCGGCTCAGTTAGCCGAGGTCTATGCCCTTTCCCACTTCGGCTAATTCTAGGAAAAAGTGTAGGATCGAAAGTATGTCTAGAGGGGGGTGATTAGACTACTTGACCAAACAAAAATCTATCCTTTTCCCAATTTTAGTTGTGGGCAGATTTTAGCAATTTGCACAAGTCAAGCAATCAACCTACACATGCAATTCTAATAGTATAGTAGCGGAAAGTAAAACATTGCATATGAATCTAAAAGGAAGGGTTTGGAGAAGGCAAACACAATGTAGACACAATTTTTTTTGGCATGGTTCCAATAGATGGTGCTATTGTACTTCCACATTGATGGAGACTTCAACCCACGAAGGGTAATGGTTGCGCGAGTCCACGGAGGGCTCCACCCACGAAGGGTCCACGAAGAAGCAACCTTGTCTATCCCACCATGGCCATCGCCCATGACGGATTTGCCTCACTCGGGTGGATCTTCATGAAGTAGGCAATCTCCTTGCCCTTACAAACTTCTTGGTTCAACTCCACATCTTGACAGAGGCTCCCAAGCGACACCTAACCAATCTAGGAGACACCACTCTCCAAAAGGTAATAGATGGTGTGTTGATGATGCAGTCCTTTCTCTTGTGCTTAAAATGATAGTCTCCCCAACACTCAACTCTCTCTCTCTCTCTCTCAGATTTGGCTATGGTGGAAAGATGATTTGAGTGGAAAGCAACTTGGGGAAGGCTAGAAATCAAGATTCTTGTGGTAGGATTGGAATGTCTTGATCTCAACACATGAGTAGGTGGTTCTCTCTCAAAAAATGTATGGTGGAAGTGTAGGCACGTTCTGATGGCTCCCTCACAATGGAGAAGGTGTGGAGGGGTATATATAGCCTCGACACAAAATCTAACCGTTACACACATTTGACTCATCTCGGTGGGACCGAATAGTTAAACTCAGTGGCACCAATCTATTCAAAAATGTAAACATTAGGAATCTCGGTGTGACCGACTGGAACAACTCGGTGGGACCGCTGTGCTAGGGCTTAGGGAAAACATCATCTCGGCGGCGCCGATTGCATCAATCGGTGAGACCGAAGTGAAGCAATAGGGCAACAGAGAATCTGTCAAGCCGACTCGGTGAGACCGATTGCATAAATCCGTGAAACCAAAATAAATGCAACAAGTCACAGAGTGTTGGAAAGGCCATCTCGGTGAGACCGAGACCCGTATCGGTGAGACCGAACTGCTAGGGTTTCTGGCTGTGTCTATGTCATATGAACTCGGTGTCTCCGGATAGAAAGAATCGGTGGGGCCGAGTTGGAGTTTAGGGTTTTGACATATTTGGATGGAGAAAGTAGCTAAGGGTTTTGGAGAAATATCATTAAGCATTTGAGCAAGCAATCCATTAAGCAACACCTCATGCCCTTTTAATAGTATTGGCTTTCCTATGGACTCAATGTGACTTGGATCACTAAAATAAAGATGAAGTGTCTTGAGCTTTTGCCAATATGTGTCCTTAGCATTTTGAGGGGTCCACATCTCTAGTCCATGCCATGCCATTCATTGAACTTCCTAAAATATTTATCTTAAATGGATATTAGTTCAATGAGCTATATGTTGTTATGGATTACCAAAACCACCCGGGAGTTTGTTGCACTTTCAAAAAGCCCTTTGTTTAACACGGGTGATCTCTAACAACACATCGCTTAACGCGGTCTTTGGATTGCCAACCAATTTTTGCTCACCTAGATGGCCAATTTCCGGCTTTCTCCACTGAGGCGCTCTGCTAATTAAATTGGCGGCACTATCATAGTGGTTCTCCCGTTACACCCTTAGCCGAATTGTTGGGAACGTAAGGGGTACACATAGGAGCCGGGAAACCCAACTATTGACCAAAATGTAGGTTCGAAATTGATGCATATGATGTAACATTCGAGATGCCGAGTACTTCGGACTTGTATTTCAGGGCATAAAATCAAGGCCCTTTAGCAATTGCATCTGAAAGATGTTCTCGTTTTTCACGGGCAGTGCTTGTAAGGAAATGCGTTAAGGACCTTAATGGGCACAATTTCTTTATTTCATATAATCAAGCTTTACATGCCAAATTTTTGGACGAAAGGAACTGGATGATACGTCTCCAACATATCTATAATTTAGGAAGTATTCATGCCACGTTTACAACAATTTTATATGGTTTTGGTATGATTTGAATGGAACTAACCCGGACTGACGTTGTTTTCAGCAGAACTACCGTGGTGTTGTTTTTTGTGCAGAAATAGAAGTTCTCTGAATTGGACAAAACTTTTTGATGATTTTTTTGGAAGAAAAGAGAAATAATGGAGCAAAGAACCACCAGAGGGGGGCCCTGCTACCCATAAGACATCAGGGCACGCCAACCCCCCTGGCGCGCCCTGGTGGGTGGTGGGCCCCTGAAGCCCATCTTCGTGTGAAACCGATGCCAAAAATCCTATAAATACAGGAACCCCCAGAAATAACCCTAGACCAGAAGTTCTGCCGCTGCAAGCCTATGTAGCCACAAAAAATCAATCTAGACCCTGTTCCGGCACCCTGCCGAAGGAGGAAATCATCACCGGTCCATCTTCATCATCCCGGCGCTACCATGATGAGGAGGGAGTAGTCCACCCTCGGGGCTAATGGTTTGTACCAGTAGCTATGTGTTTAATCTCTCTCTCTCTCTCTCTCGTGTTATTGATTTGGCACAATCTTGATGTATCGCGAGCTTTGTTAATATAGTTGGATCATATGGTGTTTTCCCCTCTCTATCTTGTTGTGATGAATTGAGTTTTCCCTTTGAGATTTAGTTTTATCGGATTGAATACTTTTATGGATTTGAGAGCACTTGATGCATGTCTTGTTATGAATACCCGTGGTGACAATGGGGTATCATATTGATTCACTTGATATATGTTTTGGCACTCAACTCGCGGATTCCTGAGATGACATTGGGGTAATCTATGCATAGGGGTTGATGCACATTTTCTTCCTTGTTTCTCTGGTAGAAATCTTGGGGCACTCTTTGAAGTTCTTTGTGTTGGATTGAGTATTATGAATCTGAAATTGTTTGATGTGTATCATATAATTAACTCATGCATACTTGTGTGACATTTGGAGTATCTAGGTGACATTAGAGTTTCTTGATGCATATCATATGGTGTTATTTTAATACAAACTCTTAGATAGATCGATCGGAAAGGATAAGTTGGTGTTATCTTAGTATGAACTCTTGGATAGATCAATTGGAAAGTATAACTTTGAGGTGGTTTCGTACCATACAAACAGTTTCTTCTTATGTTCTCCGCTAGATAAGAACTTTGGAGTGATTCTTCGTCGCACGTTGAGGGATGGTTATACGATCCAATTATATTAGCATTGTTGAGAGATTGCACTAGCAAAAGTACGGATCCTAGGCCTCATTTTCAAGCATTGCAATACCGTTTGTGCTCACTTTTGTTACTTGCCACCTTGCTGTTTTTTATTGTTCCTATTACAAAAATCAACATCTACTATCATTACTACACTTGTCTCACCATCTCTTCGCCGAACTAGTGCACCTATACAATTTACCATTGTATTTGGTGTGTTTGGGACACAATAGACTTTTTATTATTTGGTTGCAGGGTTGTTTGAGAGAGACCATCTTCATCCTACGCCTCGCACGGATTGATAAACCTTAGGTCATCCACTTGAGGGAAATTTGCTACTATCCTACAAAACTCTACGCTTGGAGGCCCAACACGAGTCTACAAGAACAAGTTGCATAGTAGATATCACTGGACAAGATGCCATGCAATTAAAGGTAATGGGTAGAAACTAAAAAGAAACAGGGTGAATCTTGACATTGGGTCTATGAGCCCGGGCCGCTTCCTACCGCACGTTTGCATCTCCATGCTATTGACCAGCTCGTCCTCTTTGATGGCGAGGGTTGATATGAGCAGCATGCAACCTCGGCCATGTATGTGCTTGATGCGTTCATTGGTCGAGTCCTTTGAAGAGGTCTACAACTATCGGTTGTGTGGTTAAGGCCACATGGGCGTGCTAGTGTTAGCTAGCTCTTTTACAGGGCCTTGCCAGTGCGTAAGCCCAAGGTTTCATCGATACTCGGTCTAACCGACCCGACGTCTCCATTATGTTGGCTCGTCGGTGACCCATGGAATCTTTAATGCAAAATTGTGCACCCTGGGGACGTATTTTCCCTCCCAAGGGAGGTGCGCGAGGAGCCCGTACCCCTATTTAGGCTGGGGAGTATATTTCCGAGGTCGACTGGCGTGGCCCGTCTGTGCTTTGATGAGATGGTGCCCCCTAGAGGTATCGAGGGGCGCGACCCGTTGCCCTTAGAGGGGATTGATTCCGAGGTCGAGCCTCCGATGTTTGCCGACCCCTAAATCCGGCCAGGCGTCCAGCCTAATAGGACAAGCTTGTCGTGGGAGTCCACGGTATACTCCAGACGTCCAAAGGTTACGATCTGGTCGGGAGCGTAGTTTTCGACGGTGGCCAGATGGCTTGTCGAGCCAGCACAAAAGATCATGCTGCCGAACACAAAAAGCTGTCTGGGGACATACATGTCCCCGCAGCCAGTGCCGCAGTTGATCTGCAGATGAGCCATCTATCCTTCTGTTGATCTCAGAGCGGAACTCTCAATGAAAGCACCAGTGTCAATGTAAAAATCGACAGACCTCAGGGTAGGGGGTCCCGAGCTATGTGATAACCCACAAGTATATGGGATTGCAACATTTTTCAAGGGTAGAGTATTCAACCCAAATTTATTGATTCAACACAAGGGGAGCTGTCGTGGACTTAACATGGCAGATGCCCTAGCGAAAGGACTTAGGTGTGGATCCATCGCAACAAGGTTAGCTTAAAGGGGTTAATCGAGACAAAGGACACAGAGAGTTTATACTGGTTTGGCCCCTCAAAATTTTGGGGAACGTAGTAATAATTCAAAATTTTCCTACGTGTCACCAAGATCAATCTACGAGATACTAGCAATGAGAGAGAGGGAGTGCATCTTCATACCCTTAAAGATCGCTAAGCGGAAGCGTTGCAAGAACGCGGTTGATGGAGTCGTACTCGCGGCGATTCAAATTGCGGAAGATCCAATCCAAGTGCCGAACGGACGGCGCCTCCGCATTCAACACACGTACAACCCGGGGACGTCTCCTCCTTCTTGATCCAGCAAGGGGAGAGGAGAATTTGAGGGAGAGCTCTAGCAGCACGACGGCATGGTGGTGGAGCTTGCGGTTCTCAGGCAGGGCTTCGCCGAGCACTACGGAGGAGGAGGTGTTGGAGGGTGGAGGGCTGCGCCAGGGGAAGAGTCGCGGCTGCCCTCCCACCCCCCACTATTTATAAGGTGAAGGGGAAGGGGGCCGGTCCCCCTAGATGCATCTAGAGGGGGCGGCGGCCAGGATGGGGAGACTTGCCCCCCAAGCAGGTGGGAGGCGCCCCCTCCCCCTAGGAATTCCAACCCTAGGCGCCTTGGGCCCTGGGGGGCGCACCAGCCCACTAGGGGGCTAGTTCCCTCCCATATTCAGCCCACTTGGCCCTCAAGGTAGGTGGACCCCCGGACACCTTTCGGTGGTCCCGATATAATACTGATAACCCCCAAACCATTCCGGTGACTGAAACTAGACTTCCCATATATAAATCTTCACCTCCGGACCATTCCGGAACTCCTCGTGACATCCGGGACTCCAAACAACTTTTGGTAACCACATACAATTTCCCATAACAACTCTAGCGTCACTGAACCTTAAGTGTGTAGACCCTACGGGTTCGGAAACCATGCAGACATGACCGAGACTTCTCTCCGGCCAATAACCAACAGCGGGATCTGGATACCCATGTTGGCTCCCACATGTTCCACGATGATCTCATCGGATGAACCACGATGTCGGGGATTCAATCAATCCCGTATATAATTCCCTTTGTCCATCGGTATGTTACTTGCCCGAGATTCGATCGTCGGTATCCCTATACCTTGTTCAATCTCATTACCGGCAAGTCTCTTTACTCGTTCCGTAACACATGATCCCGTGGCTAACTCCTTAGACACATTGAGCTCATTATGATGATGCTTTACCGAGTGGGCCCAGAGCTAGCTCTCCACCATACGGAGAGTGACAAATCCCAGTCTCGATTCGTGCCAACCCAACAGACACTTTCGGAGATACCTGTAGTGCACCTTTATAGCCACCTAGTTACGTTGTGACGTTTGATACACCCAAAGCATTCATACGGCATCCGGGAGTTGCACAATCTCATGGTCTAAGGAAATGATACTTGACATTAGAAAAGCTCTAGCAAATGAACTACCTGATCTTGTGCTATGCTTGGGATTGGATCTTGTCCATCACATCATTCTCCTAATGATGTGATCCCATTATCAACGACATCCAATGTCCATGGTCAGGAAACCACAACCATCTATTGATCAACGAGCTAGTCAACTAGAGGCTTACTAGGGACATGTTGTGGTCTATGTATTCACACATGTATTACGGTTTCCGATTAATACAATTATAGCATGAACAATAGACAATTATCATGAACAAGGAAATATAATAATAACCACTTTATTATTGCCTCTAGGGCATATTTCTAACAGTCTCCCACTTGCACTAGAGTCAATAATCTAGTTACGTTGTGACGAATCGAACACCCATAGAGTTCTAGTGCTGATCATGTTTTGCTCGTGAAAGAGGTTTACTCAACGAATCTGTGACATTCAGATCCGTATGTCTCGATCTTGAATATATTCACGAATGGAGTTGAAGCGGCGCTTGATGTGCTTGGTCTTCTTGTGAAACCTGGGCTCCTTGGCAATGGCAATAGCTCCAGTGTTGTCACAGAAGAGTGTCATCAGGCCCGACGCATTGGGAATCACTCCTAGGTCGGTGATAAACTCCTTCATCCAGACTCCTTCCTGAGCTGCTTCCGAAGAAGCTATGTACTCTGATTCACATGTAGATCCCGCCACGATGCTCTGCTTGCAACTGCACCAGCTGACTGCCCCACCATTCAAAAGGTACCCGTATCCGGTTTTTGATTTGGAGTCATCCAGATCCGTGTCGAAGCTAGCATCGACGTAACCCTTTACGACGAGCTCTTCGTCACCTCCATAAACGAGAAACATATCCTTAGTCCTTTTTAGGTACTTTAGGATATTCTTGACCGCTGTCCAGTGTTCCATACCGGGATCACTTTGGTACCTCCCTACCAAACTTATGGCAAGGTTCACATCAGGTCTGGTACACAGCATGGCATACATAATAGAGCCTATGGTCGAGGCATAGGGGATGACACTCATCTTTTCTCTTTCTTCTGCCGAGGTTGGGCATTGAGCTGCGCTCAATCTCAGACCTTGCAATACAGGCAAGAACCCCTTTCTTGGACTGATCCATATTGAACTTCTTCAATATCTTGTCAAGGTAGGTCCTTTGTGAAAGACCAACGAGGCGTCTTGATCTATCTCTATAGATCTTGATGCCTAATATGTAAGCAGCTTCTCCTAGGTCCTTCATTGAAAAACACTTATTCAAGTAGGCCTTTATGCTTTCCAAAAGTTGTATATCATTTCCCATCGACAGTATGTCATCCACATATAATATGAGAAATGCTACAGAGCTCCCACTCACTTTCTTGTAAATACAGGCTTCTCCATAAGTCTGTATAAACCCAAACACTTTGATCATTCCATCAAAGCGAATGTTCCAACTCCGAGATGCTTGCACCAACCCATAGATGGAGCGATGGAGCTTGCATACCTTGTCAGCATTCTTAGGATCGACAAAACCTTCCAGCTGCATCATATACAATTCTTCCTTAAGGAAACCGTTAAGGAATGCCATTTTGACGTCCATTTGCCAGATCTCATAATCATAGAATGCGGCAATTTCTAACATGATTCGGACGGACTTTAGCTTCGCTACGGGTGAGAAGGTCTCATTGTAGTCAACCCCTTGAACTTGTCGATAACCCTTAGTGACAAGCCGAGCCTTATAGACGGTCACATTACCATCCGCGTCAGTCTTCTTCTTAAAGATCCACTTATTCTCTATGGCTTGTCGATCATCGGGCAAATCTGTCAAAGTCCATACTTTGTTTTCATACATGGATCCTATCTCGGATTTCATGGCTTCAAGCCATTTGTTGGAATCCGGGCCCGCCATCGCTTCTTCATAGTTCGAAGGTTCACCGTTGTCTAACAACATGATTTCCAGGACAGGGTTGCCGTACTAGTCTGGTGCGGAACGTGTCCTCGTGGACCTACGAAGTTCAGTAGCAACTTGATCCGAAGTTTCATGATCATCATCATTAACTTCCTCTCTAGTCGGTGCAGGCACCACAGAAACATCTTCTTGAGCTGCGCTACTCTCCGGTTCAAGAGGGGTTACCTCATCAAGTTCTACTTTCCTCCCACTCACTTCTTTCAAGAGAAACTCTTTCTCCGGAAAGGATCCATTCTTGGCAACAAAGATCTTGCCTTCGGATCTGAGGTAGAAGGTATACCCAATAGTTTCCTTAGGGTATCCTATGAAGACGCATTTTTCCGATTTGGGTTCGAGCTTTTCAGGTTGAAGTTTCTTGACATAAGCATCGCATCCCCAAACTTTCAGAAACGACAGCTTAGGTTTCTTCCCAAACCATAATTCATACGGTGTCGTCTCAACGGATTTAGACGGTGCCCTATTTAAAGTGAATGCGGCAGTCTCTAAAGCATAACCCCAAAATGATAGCAGTAGATCGG
Source organism: Triticum aestivum (assembly GCF_018294505.1). Taxonomy (NCBI): domain Eukaryota; kingdom Viridiplantae; phylum Streptophyta; class Magnoliopsida; order Poales; family Poaceae; genus Triticum; species Triticum aestivum. Next base: position 388,159,953 of record NC_057796.1, read on the forward strand.
TAAGAGACATCATAGATCGCACCATATCTAATAGAGTGCGATTACGACGTTCGGACACACCATTATGCTGAGGTGTTCTAGGCGGCATGAGTTGTGAAACAATTCCACATTTCCTTAAGTGCGTGCCAAACTCGTGACTCAAGTATTCTCCTCCATGATCTGATCGTAAGAACTTTATTTTCCTGTCATGTTGATTCTCTACCTCGCTCTGAAATTCCTTGAACTTTTCAAAGGTCTCAGACTTGTGTTTCATTAAGTAGACATACCCACATCTACTTAAGTCATCAGTGAGGGTGAGAACATAACGATAGCCACCGCGAGCCTCAACGCTCATTGGACTGCATACATCAGTATATATTATTTCCAACAAGTTGGTTGCTCATTCCATTGTTCCAAAGAACGGAGTCTTGGTCATTTTGCCCATGAGGCATGGTTCGCACATGTCAAATGATTCATAATCAAGAGACTCCAAAAGTCCATCTGCATGAAGTTTCTTCATGCGTTTGACACCAATGTGACCAAGGCGGCAGTGCCACAAGTATGTGGGACTATCATTATCAACCTTACATCTTTTGGCATTCACATTATGAATATGTGTAACATCATGTTCGAGATTCAATAAAAATAAACCATTGACCAGCGCGGCATGACCATAAAACATATCTCTCATATAAATAGAAAAACCATTATTCTCGAATTTAAATGAGTAGCCATCTCGCATTAAACGAGATCTAGATACAATGTTCATGCTCAAAGCTGGCACTAAATAACAATTATTGAGGTTTAAAACTAATCCCTAAGGTAGATGTAGAGGTAGCATGGCGACGGCGATCACATCGACCTTGGAACCATTCCCGACGCGCATCGTCACATTGTCCTTCGCCAGTCTCCGCTTATTCCGTAGCTCCTGTTTTGAGTTACAAATGTGAGCAACCGCCCCGTTATCAAATACCTAGGAGCTACTACGAGCGTTGGTAAGGTACACATCAATAACATGTATATCATATATACCTTTGGCGTTGCCAGCCTTCTTATCCGCTAAGTACTTGGGGCAGTTCCGCTTCTAGTGACCATTTCCCTTGCAATAAAAGCACTTAGTCTCGGGCTTGGGTCCATTCTTTGGCTTCTTCCCGGCAACTGACTTACCGGGCGCGGCAACTCCCTTGCCGTCCTTCTTGAAGTTCTTCTTACCCTTGCCTTTCTTGAAACTAGTGGTCTTATTAACCATCAACACTTGATTTTCCTTTTTGATCTCCACCTCCAATGATTTCAGCATTGAATATAACTCAGGAATGGACTTCTCCATCCCTTGCTTTTTGTAGTTCATCAAAAGCTCTCGTAGCTAGGTGGAAGCGACTGGAGGATCCTGTCAATGACCGAGTCATCTGGAAGATTAACTCCCAGCTGAGACAAGCGGTTGTGCAACCCAGACATTTTGAGTATATGCTCGCTGACAGAACTATTTTCCTCCATCTTACAACTGTAGAACTTATCGGAGACTTCATATGTCTCGACCCAGGCATGAGCTTGGAAAACCATTTTCAGCTCTTGGAAAATCTCATATGCTCTGTGTTGCTCAAAACGCTTTTGGAGCCCCGGTTCTAAGCTGTAATGCATGCCGCACTGAACCAGGGAGTAATCATCACTACGCGATTGTCAGGCGTTCATAACGTCTTGAGTTGCTGGGAAAATGGGTGTGTCACCTAGCTGTGCTTCAAGGACATATGCTTTCTTGGCAGCTATGAGGATGGTCCTCAAGTTACGGACCTAGTCCGTACAGTTGCTACCATTGTCTTTCAGCTTGGTTTTCTCTAGGAACGCGTTGAAGTTGAGGGCAACATTAGCGTGGGCCATTTGATCTACAAGATAGATTGTAAAGACAATTTTATACTAAGTTCATGATAATTAAGTTCATCTAATCAAATTATTTTAATGAATTCCCACTCAGATAGACACCCCTCTAGTCATCTAAGTGATACATGATCCGAATCGACTAGGCCGTGTCCGATCATCACGTGAGACAGACTAGTCATCAACGGTAAACATCTCCATGTTGATCGCATCTACTATACGACTCATGTTCGACCTTTCGGTCTCTCATGTTCCGAGGCCATGTCTGTACATGCTAGGCTCGTCAAGTCAACCTAAGTGTTTCGCATGTGTAAATCTGGCTTACACCCATTGTATGCGAACGTTAGAATCTATCACACCCGATCATCACGTGGTGCTTTGAAACAACGAACCTTTGCAACGGTGCACAGTTAGGGGGAACACATTTCTTGAAATTTTAGTGAGGGATCATCTTATTTATGCTCCGTTGTTCTAAGAAAATAAGCTGTAAACATGACAAACATCACATACAAATCATAAAGTGACATGATATGGCCAATATCATCTTGCGCCTTTGATCTCCATCTTCGAGGCGCGGCATGATCACCTTCGTCACCGGCATCACACCATGATCTCCATCATCGTGTCTTCATGAAGTTGTCTCGCCAACTATTGCTTCTACTACTATGGCTAACGGTTAGCAATAAAGTTAAGTAATTACATGGCGTTTTCATTGACACGCAGATCATACAATAAATTGAGACAACTCCTATGGCTCCTGCCGGTTGTCATACTCATCGACATGCAAGTCGTGATTCCTATTACAAGAACATGATCAATCTCATACATCACATATATAATTCATCACATCCTTTTGGCCATATCACATCACATAGCATACCCTGCAAAAACAAGTTAGACGTCCTCTAATTGTTGTTGCATGTTTTACGTGGCTGCTATGGGTTTCTAGCAAGAACGTTTCTTACCTACGCAAAATCCACAACGGTGATATGCCAATTGCTATTTACCCTTCATAAGGACCCTCTTCATCAAATCCGATCCGACTAAAGTGGGAGAGACAGACACCTGCTAGCCACCTTATGCAACAAGTGCATGTCAGTCGGTGGAACCTGTCTCACGTAAGCGCACGTGTAAGGTCGGTCCGGGCCGCTTCATCCCACAATGCCGCAGAATCAAGATAAGACTAGTAACGGTAAGCAAATTGAACAAATCATCGCCCACAACTACTTGTGTTCTACTCGTGCAAAGAATCTACGCATAGACCTAGCTCATGATGCCACTATTGGGGAATGTAGTAATAATTCAAAATTTTCCTACGTGTCACCAAGATCAATCTAGGAGATACTAGCAACGAGAGAGAGGGAGTGCATCTTCAAAACTTTGAAGATCGCTAAGCGGAATCATTACAAGAACGCGGTTGATGGAGTCGTACTCGCGGCGATTCAAATCGCAGAAGATCCGATCCAAGCGCCGAATGGACGGCGCCTCTGCATTCAACACACGTACAATCCAGAGACGTCTCCTCCTTCTTGATCCAGCAAGGGGAGAGGAGAAGTTGAGGGAGAGGCTCGGCAGCACGACGGCTTGGTGGTGGAGCTTGTGGTTCTCCGACAGGGCTTCGCCAAGCACTACGGAGGAGGAGGTGTTGGAGGGTGGAGGGTTGCGCCAGGGGAAGAGGTGCGTCTGCCCTACCACCCCCACTATTTGTAGGGTGAAGGGGAAGGGGGCCGGTCCCCCTAGATGCATCTAGGGGGGGCGGCCAGGAGGGGGAGACTTGCTACCCAAGCAGGTGGGAGGCGCCCCCTCCCCCTCCCCCTAGGGTTTCCAACCCTAGGTGCCTTGGGCCCTGGGGGGCACACCAGCCAACTAGGGGGCTGGTTCCCTCCCATCTTCAGCCCACTTCGTCCCCCCAGGTAGGTGGCCCCACCCGGTGGACCCCCGAACACCTTTCGGTGGTCCCGGTACAATACCGATAACCCCCGAAACCATTCCGGTGACTGAAACTGGACTTCCCATATATAAATCTTCACTTCTGGACCATTCCGGAACTCCTCGTGACGTTTGGGATCTCATCCGGGACTCCGAACAACCTTCGGTAACCACATACAATTTCCCATAACAACTCTAGCATCACCGAACCATAAGTGTGTAGACCCTACGGGTTCAGGAACCATGCAGACATGACCGAGACTTCTCTCCGGCCAATAACCAACAGCGGGATCTGGATACCCATGTTGGCTCCCACATGTTCCACAATGATCTCATCGGATGAACCACGATGTCAGGGATTCAATCAATCCCGTATGTAATTCCCTTTGTCCATCGGTATGATCTCATCGTCGGTATCCCTATACCTTGTTCAATCTCGTTACCGGCAAGTCTCTTTACTCGTTCCGTAACACATGATCCCGTGGCTAACTCCTTAGACACATTGAGCTCATTATGATGATGCATTACCGAGTGGGCCCAGAGATACCTCTCCGTCATACGGAGAGTGACAAATCCCAGTCTCGATTCGTGCCAACCCAACAGACACTTTCGGAGATACCTGTAGTGCACCTTTATAGACACCCAGTTACGTTGTGACGTTTGATACACCCAAAGCATTCATACGGCATCCGGGAGTTGCACAATCTCATGGTCTAAGGAAATGATACTTGACATTAGAAAAGCTCTAGCAAACGAACTACACGATCTTGTCTATGCTTAGGATTGGATCTTGTCCATCACATCATTCTCCTAATGATGTAATCCTGTTATCAACGACATCCAATGTCCATGGTCAGGAAACCACAACCATCTATTGATCAACGAGCTAGTAAACTAGAAGCTTACTAGGGACATGTTGTGGTCTATGTATTCACACATGTATTACGGTTTCCGATTAATACAATTATAGCATGAACAATAGACAATTATCATGAACAAGGAAATATAATAATAACCACTTTATTATTGCCTCTAGGGCATATTTCCAACTGTAAAGGCTTACTCCAGTTTGTGGTCATATTGCTTGGGTTTCGATTAACTATGGAGTGAATACGCTTGACCTAGTTCTCGATCTCTTGTTTCTTGAGTTAATCTGCCGCCGGGTCACCCCTTTATATACATAGGTTGATGCCCGACGGCTTACAGAGTCCCGGCCGGCTCATACACAACGTGTGCGGCTCGGTGACTAACTAAGCTTGCCTTACAATACAAGTTACACATATGGCGGTTCATCCTCTTGGGCCTCAAGTCGCCTCTGGGTCTTGGGCCTTCAATAGGCTTCCTTCATGACCCGCCATCTTCATGTTTAAGTCATCAGTGGTATGACCTGGCCCCTCCTGGGCGGGTTATACCTAATAGTTATATCCCCAACATTAGGCCCAAGGTTGATTTGAACTTGTTCACATCAATCTTTAGTGCTTGACTTGTCAAAATCTTGCATCATCCATTTCATGAACTTGCTATAACCCGCCATGATGTCAGCTCACGAAATCATATTAACCCGCCGTGACGTCATATCGCATTAATTTCACACGAGGCCTAGAATATCCTAACAGATCCTTTTCTTTTGATGAACATCCCGAAAATCGAGGCATCCACATAGCCACATGATGATTTTCGGCCTCCTCGATTCCCGCGCATGCCTTTTATCTATCTCCTTATAAATTGGGACGGGTGTCCTTTTCATTTTCTCCCTTGCCTCCCGTCTTTATCTTCTTCCTCGCAATGCCACGCGCGCCCGAGCTCCGCCGCCGTCGACTTTGTCAACTGCCACAACTCCGGTCGCTACATCAACCTGAACGAACCAGAACTCTGCGGCGCACCTCCGCGGTCCAGCAGCCCTAGCAGGTACTCCTCCTTTCTCATAGCAAATCCCCATTAGGGTTTGCTCCAGTTCATCGGAGTTCATCTCCGTTCCTTCCTGTTCTTTTTTAGATTGCATGATTTACTCTGATGCTACTGGAAACGTGCGGTAGCATCGTAGCATACCTTTTTCCAACTGCAGTAGGCACTTTCCCTGTAAAAGATCCATCCGAATACATGTGTTCTTCACTGCCTTCACTTTAGGTCTAGAATTTATTTTATTTTCCAAACCGTGGTAGATCCAAAATTGTAACGTCGATCTGTAGAATCTGTTTGTCCATCACTTAGCAGTTCCTCACTTATAGATCTGAATCATAACTGTTTGGGCGACTTAACTGACAAATCATAACCCGCCATATACCATTAGTCCCCGTTTAAGCCGCCATGCTATGTATTTGTATAACTCAGTGCTGTTCTCCGGTTTAACACGTTGCCTCTTCACAGCACATACTTTTGAACCATATGCCAGCTTAATAGCATAATCTTAAACCGGGAATATTTTTTCTTTTTAGATTTTTCCTCCTCAAAAATGACCAGGACTGTCACCTCATGCAACTGGGTTGCTTCCACTGTCACGGAAGAAGACCTTGAGAAATTTGTGAAAGAAGGCGTCCTAGCCAAAAATGATGTAATCCACTGGAGGGCCCCAGGAACCGAGACCATCCCTGAACCAAAAGAAGGCGAGGTCGTGGTTTTCACTGATCACATGCTCCGGGGGTTTACTCCACCCGGCTCAAAAAATTTCCATGACGTACTGCATTTCTTTCAACTTCATCCACAAGACATCGGGCCCAACTCTGTTTCAAACATCTGGAACTTCCAAGTATTTTGTGAAGTATATCTTCCACAAGAGCCCTCTATGGAACTGTTCAGGGAGTTTTATTACTTGAACCGTCAGACTGAGTTCAGATGGACCCAGCCTAGAGTTAGGCGGTATTTCCATTCAGAGGCGGAAAGAAGCTACTTTCCCAGCTGCTACACTTCCTAGTCACCCAAAGGACTGGAACCAAACTTGGTTCTATTGCCAAGACACATCTCCCGAGGATGAGAATTCTTTGTCGGGTTACCGTGAGAACCGGCTTAGCAACAGGCACCCTCTCCCTGACCGGATCAGCACAATAGAACGGTCCAAATATATGCCCATATTCGGAAAAATCATAGCCTTAATGGAAAATGGCTTAACCGGAGTTGATCTGGTCCGATGCTGGGTCGCATGGAGAATCATGCCCTTAAGCCACCGGTCCGGCTTGATGTGCGATTACACCTGTGACATCAAAGATCCACAATGCTACAGCCAAGTGCGACTTGAGGAGGAGAGCCTCAACAAGATGGTCAAGACATTGCTGTATGAAAGCTTGGCCACTTGCATCAAGACGGGACTGAACCCTTTGTGCCCTCAACAAGCCGCCAGTCATAAGTATTTTTGCTCCATCTTCATTAACTCATTATCTGTTAATCTGCCTTCTTACTCTTATTTTGAATTTCTGTAGGCCGACTCTCCTTTCTGGAACAAAAAATTGCAAGACAAACCGGCCAAGAAGAGTCGGATAAAGAATAAGGCGCAGAAAAAACCTGCCAAGAAGAAGACCAACACCTCTGAGCTATTTGATCTGGAGGATGTTGAATCGGAGGTAGAACTTGACTCCCTTGGCTCATTTTTTATACATCATATTGACAATGATCACTATCAGGATGACGTGGAAGGCAGCCACACAGATGGCAAAGAGGTAACTATCCTTTCCTCCGACTCAGAACCTCTGCCAAGACAGAAAGTTCGTCAAGCAAGCCGGAAAGTAAGGTTTTCTCATCCTTTAGCTTATTTGGATCCCAACTTTATTTTGAAGAAGCAGCAACATGAAGCTCACCGTACGACCCGGAACAACAGTGGCGGGATTCTTTCCTCTGGCTTACCAAACACGCCGGCTCCTTACAAGCGCCGACCAGAGGTTTCACAATCCTCCGACTTAGCATATCCAAAAGCGGGCCGTACTCGACAACCTCTTAACCTGTCTGACTCAAATTATCAGGGAACTTCTCATTCCTCCTCCGGCAACTCAACTGGGACTCAAGTTCCCTTGTTCAAAACTATTCCTGTGTAAAAATCACTTGAGCTTGTTTACCTTAATATTTTACTCCATTTAACACATCAATCTCATCATGTGTTTTTATTTTCAGTGCCATAGCCAAGCCCAGCAAGAAGAAGAAAGTTGACAAACCGGCCGAGGACCCCAAGACTGCTGACCCGGAGACACATATAATGCCCGAATCTTTGCATCAAGTTTCAGAAGCAGCCATGGATGACCCGCCACTAGAGGAACACCCTGTCACCAAAGATGCTATGTACATTGACCCGAAAAATGATGAGCCACCCAGTCCCGCTCAGTCGGCTCAGGAGAATGAGGACATAATGATTACTAGGACATCTTTCACAGCCCCAAGCAACCCCACTGTCCTATCTAAGCACAACGCTAAAGAATAATTTTCTGTTGTTGATAAGGGCAAGTGGAAGTTGGATTTGGAAAGATATGCTCAATTTAACGCCCAGGAGCTTCATGCGGGCTATTTGAACCGCCTCCACACCAGCCATGACTTTGAAGCCGGCTTGGTTAACCTCATGATGGAGCATTTTGAGGTAACCACCGCAATCTTCCACATAAACATATCTATATCAGCTGCCAAGTCTACTAGATATGAGAATCGAATATGCCGTAGACTTTTAAATAACCTTTAGAGTCTTTCATCCATGTCATGACATACTCATTGTGGAATCAAACAAGTAGCCCCCAAGGGTCGGCTTAAACTGAGAAGTTAAGCCGGCCTTCTAATAGTGATGATCAACTTTGCATTTCTAGTCCCCAAGGGCCGGCTTAAGCTGAAAAGCTAAACCGGGACTTCTCATCATAATCATGAAGAAAATCCTAATATGTATAACCCCCATGGGCCGGATTATATGATATTATTTTGTCCAGGTCATCATAGAAATTGTCTTTAAAAAGAGCAATAGGCATTAGCCCCCAAGTGCCAAGGAAAATACTTGTATTGTGCTTGGGACTTCAAAAAAATACTATGATCATAATACCTCCCACCTTGTTCATGTTGCAGGCTGAACTAAATATGAAGGAATCCCAAGTCAAAGATCTGTGGGCCAACATTCAAACCCAACAATCTGAGACTGCAAAAGCCAAAGCACAGCTGAAGACTTCATTGAAAAACATTGAAAAACTAAAACAAGACTTCAGTGCAGATAAAACTGGCTGGGAGACCGAGAGGGCAGCTCTTTCGAAAAGAGCAGAGGATGCCAAAGCAGCCCTTAAACCGGTAATTGACAAGTTGTCTGGTTTAAAACATCAAATCAACAGCATGTCATCGGCCATCTTTGGTAATTAGCAAAAAATACTCTCCTCTGCACCAGCAGCACATCATACTCATTTGCCAGTTTACCAAATACTTTTACTTGGTGCAGGCTCCCGAAGCTCCAAACTGGGTCCAGATATGCGCATCAAGCTTAAGGCTGTCTACACTCTTGTGGAGCAGCTATACACTGGTGCTCAACAGACAATTTATGCTGCTATTCATAAGAAACAGCCGCCATCCCTCATCAATGAAACATTGGAAAAGCTATCTGTGCTACCCCAAAGAATTGAGGAATTAAAGCGCTCAGCCGCCAGAGCCGGCGCAATCACTGCCCTAAGCCAGGCAAAGGCATGGCAAGCAGAGCTTGACCCGCAAGAAATACCGACCGACTGTCCCAGTTTTAAAGAAGATGGATCTCCCTTCAGTACAGATGACTATACCAACATCGTGAGGGAGATGCGTCCTTGGGCAAGTAAGCTGGCTGGAGAGACAGATATCTCCAAGTACCACCCGGTTTATGATGCTGAAAACTCAAAGGTGAAGGCACCGGTTCATCAGGACGTAGATCTCATCCCGCCGACTCGTAAGCACACCTTCGCTCCTAACATTGATCCATCAAGTATTACAGATGACGAGGCTCTGTTTAGAGCTTTGACCGGTATCAACTGGGCTACACCTGACTTCCAGCCAATGGATAACCAAGGAGAAGAAGAATCGGAACAAGATGACCCAGAAGCCTCAACCCGCCAAGACTAGGAGGCATGATCCATGAACCGGTTTATCACCTTCAATATTGGGATGTTGTGTGCTTCAAAACACTGATTCTTTTGTGGCCATATGATGCCTTGTAATAGGCTTAGTTGAAAAACCATGATCAACCATGCCATCGCGCGTGTTTATTTGCATAACACTGTTAAGCCGCCTGAGTTGAGTTGAAACTCCATTACTTATGCTCATAACTTGTGTCAACATTGCTAATCATCTTGTCATTAGCCCTGCATCCAAACAGATAACAAATGCCCTGGCGGTTTACCCAGGGCATGTCATAATGCCCCATAGAAAATCCACTGGTGACTAGATCGTCCATAGCCAGGGCGGGTTTATCAAAACCTCGTTTATTCATAACAAGTAAATAACATACCTGTAATATTTGTTCATCCCGCTGGCTTATCATTGCCACATGCAGTAAGGGTAACAGCCCAAAGACGTAGAGCACAACGCCCTATCCACAAATTCATACTGCCGACTTACAATGCCATACGTAGCAAAGGGTATCATCCCAAAGCTTAAAGCGCAGAACTCCAAGCGCATAATCATGATAGACTAGCGACTTAATCGTCCAAAGCTAGGCCGGGTTATCAAAACTCTGGATAAATTCAAATATGAATCATAAGGATCAAAGCAACATGGTCTGAACCAGTTTGTTAAACCATATATCAATAAACAAAGGTCAAAAACAAATAACATAAATCAAGGCTTTCATAGGCGGCCAGGCCTCAATCATCAAGTGTTTTTCATGGGCTTGCACAGCCACTAAGTTAATCCTTCATTAAAACCTTGTAAGCCAGGCCTCACATGACCAACCGCCCTTTTAACCTTGACAAGTTTAGGGTCTTAATAAGATTGACTGTCAAGAGTTCGATGGGTCATTCCAGGATTACCTGGGCGGAGTGGTAGACGTACAAGGCAGGATCAACTAAAATGTTTTGGTGTATACACCTGGCGTTTCAAGCCAATCAAAAGGGTTATCAAAGGTATGTTCAATGAATAGGGAGCCCCCAAGTGATATATATTGAACCATCTAGGCAGGGCACCTATGTTTGAGATGTGCTCTGCAACAGACTCTCTTTGGTCCCTTTAACCCGGGCATCAAGCCTCCAAGTAGGTTGTAGCAATGACGTTCAAGCAGGATCAATAGGGTAGTCACAGCTATGCTCAATGAATAGGAAGCCCCCAAGTGATCTTATGAAGTGATAATAAAGACTCATATGCTCATAAATGAAACGACAGAGGCCTTGAATTATCAGGGATGCCGACTTTATTATATTAATCATAATATATACAATTATAGAAGTATGTACATCACAAGAGCCGTTGGCTCAGGTGTAATAAGGCCGAAGATGAGCAATATTCCATGGCCGGCGGGTCTCCTCCTCTAACGTGCGTGAGTCCTTGTGGTCTCGAACATCGATAAGGTAATATGACCCATTGTTCAGATTTTTGCTGACCACAAAGGGCCCTTCCCGAGGTGGGGATAGCTTGTGCATGTCAGCTTGATCCTGGATGAGCCAGAGCACCAAATCTCCTTCTTGAAAGGTCCTAGTTTTAACCTGACGGCTATGATAACGACACAGATCTTGCTGGTAAATCACCGAATGAGCCGCCGCAAGGTCACGCTCCTCATCCAACAGGTCAAGAGCATCCTGACGTGCTTTTTCATTATCAGCTTCAGCATAAGCCGCCACATGGGGCGAATCGTGACGGATGTCACTAGGGAGAACCGTCTCTACTCCGTAAACCATGAAGAAAGGCGTGTAACCCATAGATCTGTTGGGGGAAGTATTGATACTCCATAGCACTGAGGGCAATTCCTCCACCCAACAACCCGGCGTCCTCTGCAAAGGGACCATAAGCCGGGGTTTGATGCCTCTCAAGATTTCTTGATTGGCTCTTTCAGCTTGGCCGTTGGACTGGGGGTGAGCCACTGATGATAGATCAAGACGAATATGCTCTTGTTGATAGAATTGTTTCATAGCACCTTTAGACAGATTAGTGCCATTATCAGTTATAATGTTGTGAGGGTAGCCGAAACGGAAAATCACCTTTTTGATGAATTGAACCGCCGTCTCCGCATCACACTTACTGACCGGCTCTGCCTCGACCCACTTTGCAAACTTGTCAACCACCACCAAAAGGTGGGTCTTTTTATCCTTGGACCTTTTGAAAGGTCCAACCATATCCAGCCCCAGACTACAAATGGCCAAGTAATTGGAATCATCTCAATTCTTGAGCCGGCACATGAGCCCGTCTTGAAAATTTCTGACAACCATCACATTTACTGACCAAATCCTCTGCATCAGCATGGGCTGTCAGCCAATAAAACCCATGACGAAAAGCCTTGGCTACGAGAGACTTAGAGCCAACATGATGACCACAATCTCCTTCATGAATCTCTCATAGAATCTCACGGCCTTCCTCAGGAGAAACACAATGTTGAAACACCCCTGTGACACTACAGCAGTGCAACTCTCCATTAACAATAGTCATTGACTTAGATCGCTGGGTTATCTGCCTGGCCAAAGTTTCATCTTCAGGTAACTCACCCCGGGTCATATAAGACAAATATGGAACTGTCCAATCAAGAATAACATGAAGAGCCACCGCCAACTGCGCCTCCGGGTCAGGAACAACAAGATCTTCCTCCGTAGGCAATTTGACCGAAGGGTTATGCAGAATATTAAGGAAAACATTAGGTGGTACCGGCTTACGCTGGGACCCTAGCTGGCTTAAAGCATCAGCCGCCTCATTTTTCCTGCGATCAACATGTTCCACTTGATAACCTTTGAAATGACCAGCAATAGCATCAACCTCTCGGCGGTAAGCCGCCATGAGTGGATCTTTAGAATCCCAAGTGCCTGAAACTTGCTGAGCCACCAAATCTGAGTCGCCAAAACACCTCACCCAGCTTAGATTCATCTCTTTAGCCATCTGAAGACCATGGAGCAAGGACTCATACTCAGCTACATTGTTAGTACAAGGGAACATTAACCTTAAAACATAACAAAATTTGTCACCTTGTCGGGAAGTCAAAATAACTCCAGCCCCCGAGCCTTCCAACTGCCTGGATCCATCAAAGTGAATAGTCCAATATGTGTTATCCGGCTTCTCCTCAGGCATCTGCAGCTCGGTCCAATCATTAATAAAATCCACAAGTGCTTGAGACTTGATAGCTATCCGAGGCATATACTTCAAACCATGAGGCCCAAGCTCAATGGCCCACCTGGCTACCCGACCTGTGGCTTCTCTGTTTTGAATAATATCCCCCAAGGGAGAAGAACTGACCACAGTGATGGGATGACCAAAGAAATATTACTTTAATTTACGACTATCCATGAACACCCCATAAACCAGCTTTTGCCAATGTGGGTATCTCTGCTTGGATTCAATGAGTACCTCACTCACATAATAAACCGGCTGCTGAACCGGATACTCCTTGCCTGATTCTTTCCTTTCCACAACAATTGCCACACTGACGGCTCGACTATTAGTAGCCACATATAACAACAAGGGCTCCTTATCAATAGGAGCAGCAAGGATTGGCGGCTTAGCTAACTGTTTTTTCAAGGCCTCAAACGCCTGATCAGCAGCATCACTCCAGACAAAGTGATCTGTTTTTTCATCATCTGGTATAGAGGGATAGCTTTTTCGCCCAACCGGCTTATGAACCAGTTTAAGGCTGCAATACGACCCGCCAGACGCTGGACATCATTAATACACGCCGGCTTAGCCAAGGAAGTGATAGCCTTGATTTTCTCCGGGTTAGCTTCAATGCCCCTTTCAGAAACCAAAAAGCCTAAGAGCTTGCCTGCTGGCACACCAAAGACACATTTGGCCGGGTTAAGCATCATCTTGTAGACCCGGAGATTCTCAAAGGTCTCTTTCAAATCATCTATCAAGGTCTCCTTCTTCCTGGATTTCACAACAATATCATCCACATAAGCATGAACATTACGTCCAATCTGGCCATGGAGGCAATTCTGAACACACCGCCGATAAGTCGCCTGGGCACTCTTGGGCCCAAAAGGCATAGACACATAACAGAAGGCTCCAAAGGGAGTGATGAAAGCTGTCTTCTCCTGGTCCTTAACTGCCATCTTGATATGATGATAACCAGAGTAAGCATCCAAAAAACTCAAACGCTCACAACCCACCGTAGCATCAATGATCTGATCAATACGAGGGAGAGCAAAAGGATCAGCCGGACAGGCTTTGTTAAGGTCAGTGTAATCCCCACACATCCGCAAAGTGCCATTCTTCTTAAGCACCAGCACTGGGTTAGCCAACCACTCAGATGAAAAATTTCAATGACGAACCCAGCCGCCAAGAGCCAGGCCACTTCTTCACCAATGGCATTGCGCCTCTCTTCATTGAAACGATGAAGGAATTGCTTGACTGGTTTAAACTTTGGATCAATATTGAGAGTGCGCTCAGCGAGTTCCCTCGGTACACCTGGCATGTTAGAAGGTTTCCATGCAAAGATGTCCTGGTTCTCACGGATGGACTCGATGAGCGCGCTTTCCTATTTTGGATCCATATTAGCATTGATACTGAACTGCTTTGATGAGTAGCCAGGAACGAAGTCAACCAGCTTAGTGTCATCTGCCGACTTAAACTTCAACAGAGGTTCATGCTCTGTGGTTGGCTTCTTCAAAGGTGTCATATCTGCCGGGCCAACATTATCTTTGTAAAACTTCAATTCGTCTGTTGCACAAACAGACTCAACATAAGCAGCATCGCCGTCTTCACATTCCAAGGCTATCTTCCTATTCCCATGCACTGTGATAGTACCCTTATAACCCGGCATCTAAGCTGCAGATAAACATAACAAGGTCTTGCCATAAACTTAGCATAAGACGGCCGCCCAAACAAAGAGTGATAAGGGCTCTTGATCTTAACCACCTCGAAAGTCATTGTCTCAGCTCTGTAATCATGATCATCACCAAAAGCCACTTCCAAAACTATCTTACCCACCGGATACGCCGACTTACCAGGCACCACACCATGAAAAATAGTATTAGATGACTTAAGATCTTTATTAGTTAAATTCATACGACAGAATGTGTAATAGTAAAGGATATTGATGTTGCTGCCTCCATCCATGAGCACCTTAGTAAACTTGTACCCCCCAACCTGAGGTGCAACCACCAAAGCCAACTGACCCGGATTGTCAACCCGGGGCGGGTGATCCTCACGGCTCCAAAGAATAGGATGTTCAGAAGATCGCATGTAACGAGGGACCGCCAACTCAACTGCGTTCACTGCCCTTTTATGAATCTTCTGGTCTCGTTTGCATAAACTCGTGGTGAACACGTGATACTGTCCATTATTCAACTGCTTCGGATTACTCTGATAACTAGATTGCTGCTGCTGATTCCTTTGACCACGTTGCTGATTGAAACCGCCTTGGTTACCTTGGCCCTGAAAATCGGAGTTTGATCCTCCACCGCCAAAGTCGTGCCCTTGTGGGCCGGATCCTAACCCGCCGTGCGGTCCATTATGGTCCTGGTGAAAACTAGAATTTTGGTACTCCTTCATGATGAAGCAATCTTTCCACATATGGGTAGACAGCTTATCCGGGGTGCTATCTTTGGGCAAGGCTGATTCATCACCGCCTCAATATTGAACCTTGGCCCGCCAATCCGAGGTACGAATGGCTTCCCCTTACGACGCTGATTATTGTTCTGAGCACTGATATTAGCCACAAAGTCTGAACCGTCGTCCGCCTTGCTGGTACGTCTCCAACGTATCTATAATTTATGAAGTATTCATGCTGTTATATTATCATTCTTGGATGTTTTACAATCATTTTATAGCAACTTTATATTATTTTTTGGGACTAACCTATTGACCCAGTGCCCAGTGCCAGTTGCTGTTTTTTGCTTCTTTTTTACATCACAGGAAATCAATATCAAACGGAGTGCAAACAGCGCGAAACTTTTTGTGGATTTTTTATGGACCAGAACACCCAGGATGGGCCAGAGCAGCATCTGGGGGGTGCCCCGAGGGGGAACAACCCACCAGGGCGCGCCTGGGGGCCTAGGCGCGCCCGGGTGGGTTGTGCCCACCTCGGTGGCCTCCCGCACCCCCTCTTTACCCTATAAATTCACAACTATTCCAAGAACGCTTGGGGTTAACCTAGATCAGAAGTGCCGCCGCCGCAAGGCTCTGTAGCCAGAGGGGGGAATCATCTCCGGTGGCCATCTTCATCATCCCGGCGGCCACCACGATGAGGAGGGAGTAGTCCACCCTCAGGGCTGAGGGTTTGTACCAGTAGCTATGTGTTTAATCTCTCTCTCTCTCTCGTGTTCTTGAGATGTCACGACCTTGATGTATCACGGGCTTTGTTAATATAGTCGGATCATATGGTGTTTGCCCCTCTCTATCTTGTTGTGATGAATTGATTTTTTCCCTTTGAGATTTGTTGTTATCGGATTGAATACTTTTATGGATTTGAGAACACTTGATATATGTCTTGCAATTGAATACTCGTGGTGATAATGGGGCATCGTACTGATTCACTTGATATATGTTTTGGCACTCAACTCGCGGATTCCCGAGGTGACATTGGGGTAATCTATGCATAGGGGTTGATGCGCGTTCTTGTCTTTGTTTCTCCAGTAGAAATCTTAGGGCACTCTTTGAAGTTCTTTGTGTTGGATTGAGTATTATGAATATAAATTTGCTTTGGTGTTATTTTAGTACGAACTCTAGGATAGATCGAACAGAAAGAATAGCTTTGTGTTATTTTAGTACGGACTCTTGAATAGATCAAACGGAAAGAATAGCTTTGAGGTGATTACGTACCCTACAAACAATTTATTCCTATGTTCTCCGCTAGATAGGAACTTTGGAGTGATTCTTCATTGCACTTTGGGGGATGGTTATATGATCCAATTACATTAGCATTGTTGAGAGGTTGCACTAGTGAAAGTACGGACCCTAGGCCTCATTTTCAAGCATTGCAATGCCGTTTTTGTGCCCGTTTACTATTTGCTACCTTGCTGTTTTTATTTATTCAGATTATAAAAATATATTTCTACCATCAATATTACACTTTTATCACCATCTCTTCGTTGAACTAGTGCACCTATACAATTTGCCATTGCATTGGGTGTGTTGGGGACACAAGAGATTTCTTGTATTTGGTTGCGGGTTGTTTGAGAGAGACCATCTTCATCCTACACCTCCCACGGATTGATAAACCTTAGGTCATCCACTTGAGGGAAATTTGCTACTGTCCTACAAAACCCTGCGCTTGGAGGCCCAACACGAGTCTACAAGAATAAAGTTGCATAGTAGACATCAAGCTCTTTTCTGGCACCGTTGTCGGGGAGGTGAGTGCTTGAAGGTATATCTTTATATCTTGCAATTGAATCTTTTAGTTTCTTGTTTTATCACTACTTTGGTTTATAAAAAGAAAACTACAAAAAAATGGAATTGAGGTTGCATCATATTATTCATCTTTATCATGTCTTTCGTGAAAATGATGGAAAGGAAAGTTGTGCTCAATTGATAGAAGAATAATTCAATAGAATTTTGGGTATAAATGATGAGTGTGATTGCAATGTTGTTAGTATAAATTATTTGAATATCCATGATGCTAACGATATGCAAAACCATAAGCTTGGGGATGCTATGTTTGATGAAGATGATATTTTTAGGACCCCCAAGGTTTGATGTGCAAATTTGTTATAACGATTGCATGCCTCCAATTTAAGATGATTATAATGATGAAAGTGGATTTGGAGAGGTCATGACTTTATTTAGTGATGAATCCACCATTTTGGATGAGGCTTCAATTGACTATGATAAAAAAGTTGCTATCTATGATGATTATGGTGATGACATTTATGCTATAAAGAATAATGATAACCATGAAACTTGTCTTCATGATTTTAATTTCACGCTCATGATAGTTATTTTGTTGAGTTTGCTCCCACTACTATTGATGAGAAGAAATTTGCTTATGTGGAGACTAATAAGTTTTCTATGCTTTTGTGTCATGAAAAGAATGCTTTATGTGATTGTTATATTGTTGAATTTCATCGTGATGCTACTGAAAATTATTATGAGGGAGGAACTTATGCTTGTAGGAATTGCAATAATATCAAGTTTCCTCCCTATGTGTTGAAAATCTTGAAGTTATGTTTGTTTTGCCTTCCTATGATAGTTGATTCTTACTCCCATAAGTTGTTTGCTCACAAAATCCCTATGCATAGGAAGTATGTTAGGCTTAAATGTGCTTGTCATGTGATTCATGATGCTCTCTTTATGTTTCAATTCTTATCTTTTATGCGAGCATCATTGAAATCATTATGCCTAGCTAAAAGGCATCAAAGAAAAGCGCTTGTTGGGAGACAACCCAGCACTTTTACCTATTGTTTTTATGTGTTCACATGATTATTCTACTTTATTAATCATGTTTTATTGCTTTTGTTTCAATAAAGTGCCAAGTAAAGCCTTTGGGATAGTGTGGATGATAGTTGACTTGAATCTGTGCAAAAACAAAAACTTTTGCTTCCAGAAACAGAATTTTTTAAATTCACAGGAGCGTAAAAAAATTATGAATTTTTTACACATGATTGAAATACAAATTCTCTACGTGGTCCTAATTTTTCAGAATTTTGGAGTTGCATAAGTATAACTAATATTCAGATCTTTACGTACTGTTCAGTTTTCAATGCATAGTTTTCTTGTTTTCTAGTTTCTATGGCTTATATTGCTCAATATAAATTGTGGAAATGACGAGGTACAGTAGGCATTGTGTGAGAAAAATTATGAATCTTGTGTTTGACAGTACCAAAGTGAATGGTTTGTCTTTATCATACTAACCCATCTCACGAAGTTCGGTTAAGTTTTGTGTGATTGAGGTTTTCAAGTTTTGGGTATGAGGAGAGTAAGGAGTGACAAGACCCTAATATTGGGGATGCCCAAGGCACCCCCAAGGTAATATTCAAGGAAGATCCAAGCAACTAAGCTTGGGGATGCCCCGGAAGGCATCCCCTCTTTCGTCCCCAAAATTATCGGTAACCTCACTTGGAGCTATATTTTTATTCGTCACATGATATGAGTTTTGCTTGGAGCGTCATTTTATTTTATTTTTATTTGCTTGCTGTTATTTATAATAATGTTTTGCATCTTTTATTTTAATAAAATTTGCAATTATAGCCTTTGCCATGGTTATTTTGCAAGTATACATGTTGTCGTTTGAAAACAGAAAGTTTACAGTTGTTGCAAAAATTCCCTAGAAAAGTCAGAATGTGATAAAATGTTGAAAGTTTTTGCACGATAAGCTCTGATAAATTTTCTACAGTGTGTTAAATTTTCAGAATTTTTTGAGTTAAATAAGTGTTGTACTCTTGCATTCTTTACAGACTGTACTGTTTTGGCAGATTGTTGTTATGTTCGCATTGTTTGCATATGTTTGCTTGTTTAATGATTCTATTTGAGGATAGGAGTATTAAATATGCAGAGGCATTTAGTATGCAATGTTGAATAATAATTTTAGTGATTTACTACAGTAGAGAATGATAAGGTTTTTGCATTGGTTTATACTAACTTATCTCACGAGTTCTTGTTGAGTTCTGTGTGGATGAAGTTTTTAAGATTTAGGAAAACCATGATATGAGAGAAATTAAGGAGACACAAAGCTCAAGCTTGGGGATGCCCAAGGCATCGCAATACAATATTTCAAGAAGTCTCAAGCATATAAGCTTGGGGATGCCCCGATAGGCATCCCACCTTTCTTCATCAACAATTATCGGTTAGTATCGGTTGAGCCTAAGTTTTTGCTTCTTCACATGAGTTGTGTTATTCTTAGAATGTCATTTTGTTTTCATTTTGCTTGTTGTTTTAATAAAATACTTAGATCTGAAAGTTTTTAAATAAAATAGAGTCCTCAAATAGTTTCCAGTGAGGCTAGGCAAGCGGCACGCACATCCCGTCAACGAAGCTCTTTTCTATGGAATTGCTCTAGTGCTCCACTTATATCTTTTTGAGCACGGTGTGCTTTAGTATTTTTGAAGAAATTATCTCTTGCTTCACTTAAATTAATCTGAGAGAAAGAAATATTATGCTCATGATCTTCACTTATATCTTTTTGGAGTAGCTTGTCATTTACTCTTGTACTTCACTTATATCCTATGAGTAAATTGTTGAATAAATTGAAAATCATGAAGTTGAAATCATGATCCTAGTGGTAGCTTCACATTGGGTTTAGAAAGTGAAATCTTTTGAGGCTTGACAATCATAATATTGGTCATACAAGCAATTCAGGAATAATTAGTATAAGGAAGAGAACTTTCACATGCAAATACACTATCTTGGAAATCTTTTGTGATTGTGAGCCCCCATCAAAATATTATATGCCAAAATTGTTGACATTGGACAAGGAAGACAACGTAATGATTTATGTATGTTCATATTCACATAGAAGTTATATTGTCATAGATCCTTCAACGTGTGGTGCTTGCCCCCCATCTTTTCTAGCCAAAAATTCCGCACCAAGTAGAGATACTACTTGTGCGTCCAAAAACCCTTAAACCCAAATCTTATTTTCAAGAGTCCACCATACCTACCTAAGGATTGAATACGATCCTTCAGGTAAGTTGTCGTCGGTGCAAGAAGGCAATAATAATTTCTTCTAAAAGTGTTAGATCATTTAGTGTAAGATAAAATTGAGCGTTGTACGAACTTGTGATGGCAAAGAATAAAAGCGACAGACTACATAATAAAGGTTGCTATCATAAGGGGCAATATAATGTGACGTTCTTTTGCACTAAGGGGTTGAGCATACAAACAAATAAGCGCATGGCAACCTCTGCTTCCCTCTGCGAAGGGCCTATCTTTTACTTTTCAGTATTTACTTTTATGCAAAGAGTCAAAGTTTTTCTCTATATTCCTTTTTATTTTTCTCTTTTGTCAAGCATCATGCGGTGAGGAAAGATCTAAGCACATATGTCCAGTTGAATATGGGTAGCATGAGTTATTATTATTGACATCACCCTTGAGGTGAATACGTTGGGAGGCAAAACAATAAGCCCCTATCTTTCTTTGTGTCTCATTCAAACGTTTTGCTCGTGTGTATGCGGTGAGTGTTAGCAATCCTAGAAGACTATAAGATGGTTGAGTATGTGGAGCTCTTACTTAAACTCTGCTGAATAAGATGAATTGGAATTGCTTGGTGTCCGAGAACATAGGTTTTTTAGTTTCAAGGGAATTCATTGTTTGAACCTTAACATGTGAATTGGTTGCTACTTTAACATTAGAAGTTTTATAAGAAAGATTAGATGTTATGATGCTAGGAAAAGTGATTGAAATTGTCATTGATCAAACTTATGCACGTTGCTAGCATTCACACCTCATAAATTATTTCTTTTATCATTTACCTACTCGAGGACAAGTAGGAATTAAGCTTGGGGATGCTGATACATCTCCAACGTATCTATAATTTATGAAGTATTCATGTTGTTATATTATCATTCTTGGATGTTTTACAATCATTTTATAGCAACTTTATATCATTTTTTGGGACTAACCTATTGACCAGTGCCAGTTGCTGTTTTTTGCTTGTTTTTTACATCGCAGGAAATCAATATCAAACGGAGTCCAAACACCACGGAACTTTTTGTGGATTTTTTATGGACTAGAACACCCAGGATGGGCCAGAGCAGCACCTAGGGGGTGCCACGACGGGGGCACTGTTGGGGAACGTAGTAATTTCAAAAAAATCCTACGCACACGCAAGATCATGGTGATGCATAGCAACGAGAGGGGGAGTGTTGTCCACGTACCCTCGTAGACCGAAAGCGGAAGCGTTATCACAACGCGGTTGATGTAGTCGTACGTCTTCACGATCCGACCGATCAAGTACCGAACGCACGGCACCTCCGAGTTCAGCACACGTTCAGCTCGATGACGTCCCTCGAACTCCGATCCAGCCGAGTGTTGAGGGAGAGTTTCGTCAGCACGACGGCGTGGTGACGATGATGATGTTCTACCGACGCAGGGCTTCGCCTAAGCTCCGCAACGATATTATCGAGGTGTAATATGGTGGAGGGGGGCACCGCACACGGCTAAAATATCGTATATCAATTGTGTGTCCAGAGGTGCCCCCTGCCCCCGTATATAAAGGAGCAAGGGGGGAGGCCGGCTGCCCTTGGGGCGCGCCAAGGAGAGGGGGGGAGTCCTCCTCCTAGTAGGAGTAGGACTCCCCTTTCCTAGTCCAACTAGGAAGAGAGAAGGGGGAAGGAAAGAGAGGGAGAGGGAAAGAGGGGCCGCGCCCCCTCCCCTAGTCCAATTCGTACTCCTCATGGGAGGGGGTGCGCCACCTCCTGGGCTGCTGCCCTCTCTCTCCCCTCAGGCCCACCAAGGCTCAATACTTCCCCGGGGGGTTCCGGTAACCCCTCCGGCACTCCGGTTTTATCTGAAACTTCTCCGGAACACTTCCGGTGTCCGAATATAGTCGTCCAATATATCAATCTTTATGTCTCGACCATTTTGACTCCTCGTCATGTTCGTGATCACATCCGGGACTCCGAACAACCTTCGGTACATCAAAACATATAATCTCATAATATAACTGTCATCGTAACGTTAAGCGTGCGGACCCTACGGGTTCGAGAACTATGTAGACATGACCGAGACACCTCTCCGGTCAATAACCAATAGCGGAACCTGGATGCTCATATTGGTTCCTACATATTCTACCAAGATCTTTATCGGTCAGACCGCATAACAACATACGTTGTTCCCTTTGTCATCGGTATGTTACTTGCCCGAGATTCGATCGTCGGTATCTCGATACCTAGTTCAATCTCGTTACCGGCAAGTCTCTTTACTCGTTCCGTAATACATCATCTCGCAACTAACTCATTAGTCACAATGCTTGCAAGGCTTATAGTGATGTGCATTACCGAGTGGGCCCAGGGATACCTCTCCGACAATCGGAGTGACAAATCCTAATCTCGAAATACGCCAACCCAACAAGTACCTTTGGAGCCACCTGTAGAGCACCTTTATAATCACCCAGTTACGTTGTGACGTTTGGTAGCACACAAAGTGTTCCTCCGGTAAACGGGAGTTGCATAATCTCATAGTCATAGGAACATGTATAAGTCATGAAGAAAGCAATAGGAATATACTAAACGATCGAGTGCTAAGCTAACGGAATGGGTCAAGTCAATCACGTCATTCTCCTAATGAGGTGATCCCGTTAATCAAATGACAACTCATGTCTATGGCTAGGAAACATAACCATCTTTGATTAACGAGCTAGTCAAGTAGAGGCATACTAGTGACACTCTGTTTGTCTATGTATTCACACATGTATTATGTTTCCGGTTAATACAATTCTAGCATGAATAATAAACATTTACCTTGATATAAGGAAATAAATAATACTTTATTATTGCCTCTAGGGCATATTTCCTTCAGTCTCCCACTTGCACTAGAGTCAATAATCTAGATTACACAGTAATGATTCTTACACCCATGGAGTCTTGGTGCTGATCATGTTTGCTCGTGGAAGAGGCTTAGTCAACGGGTCTGCAACATTCAGATCCGTATGTATCTTGGAAATTTCTATGTCTCCCACCTGGACTAAATCCCGGATGGAATTGAAGCGTCTTTTGATGTGCTTGGTTCTCTTGTGAAATCTGGATTCCTTTGCTAAGGCAATTGCACCAGTATTGTCACAAAAGATTTTCATTGGTCCCGATGCACTAGGTATGACACCTAGATCGGATATGAACTCCTTCATCCAGACTCCTTCATTTGCTGCTTCCGAAGCAGCTATGTACTCTGCTTCACACGTAGATCCCGCCACGACACTTTGCTTAGAACTGCACCAACTGACAGCTCCACCGTTCAATGTAAATACGTATCCGGTTTGCGATTTAGAATCGTCCGGATCAGTGTCAAAGCTTGCATCAGCGTAACCACTTACGATGAGCTCTTTGTCACCTCCATAAACGAGAAACATATCCTTAGTCCTTTTCAGGTATTTCAGGATGTTCTTGACCGCTGTCCAGTGATCCACTCCTGGATTACTTTGGTACCTCCCTGCTAAACTTATAGCAAGGCACACATCAGGTCTGGTACACAGCATTGCATACATGATAGAGCCTATGGCTGAAGCATAGGGAACATCTTTCATCTTCTCTCTATCTTCTGCAGTGGTCGGGCATTGAGTCTTACTCAATCTCACACCTTGTAGTACAGGCAAGAACCCTTTCTTTGCTCGATCCATTTTGAACTTCTTCAAAACTTTGTCAAGGTATGTGCTTTGTGAAAGTCCAATTAAGCATCTTGATCTATCTCTATAGATCTCAATGCCTAATATATATGCAGCTTCACCGAGGTCTTTCATTGAAAAACTCTTATTCAAGTATCCCTTTATGCTATCCAGAAATTCTATATCATTTCCAATCAGCAATATGTCATCCACATATAATATCAGAAATGCTACTGAGCTCCCACTCACTTTCTTGTAAATACACGCTTCTCCAAAAGTCTGTATAAAACCAAATGCTTTGATCACACTATCAAAGCGTTTATTCCAACTCCGAGAGGCTTGCACTAGTCCATAAATGGATCGCTGGAGCTTGCACACTTTGTTAGCTCCCTTTGGATCGACAAAACCTTCCGGTTGCATCATATACATCTCTTCTTCCAGAAAACCATTCAGGAATGCAGTTTTGACATCCATTTGCCAAATTTCATAATCATAAAATGCGGCAATTGCTAACATGATTCGGACAGACTTAAGCATCGCTACGGGTGAGAAGGTCTCATCGTAGTCAATCCCTTGAACTTGTCGAAAACCTTTTGCAACAAGTCGAGCTTTATAGACAGTAACATTACCATCAGCGTCAGTCTTCTTCTTGAAGATCCATTTATTTTCAATGGCTTGCCGACCATCGGGAAAGTCAACCAAAGTCCATACTTTGTCCTCATACATGGATCCCATCTCGGATTTCATGGCTTCAAGCCATTTTGCGGAATCTGGGCTCATCATCGCTTCTTCATAGTTCGTAGGTTCATCATGGTCTAGTAACATAACCTCCAGAACATGATTACCGTACCACTCTGGTGCGGATCTTGATCTAGTTGACCTACGAGGTTCAGTAATAACTTGATCTGAAGTTTCATGATCATTATCATTAACTTCCTCACTAATTGGTGTAGGTGTCGCAGAAACTGATTTCTGTGATGATCTACTTTCTAATAAGGGAGCAGGTACAGTTACCTCATCAAGTTCTACTTTCCTCCCACTCACTTCTTTCGAGAGAAACTCCTTCTCTAGAAAGGATCTATTCTTAGCAATGAATATCTTTCCTTCAGATCTGTGATAGAAGGTGTACCCAACAGTCTCCTTTGGGTATCCTAGGAAGACACATTTCTCCGATTTAGGTTCGAGCTCATCAGGTTGAAGTTTCTTCACATAAGCATCGCAACCCCAAACTTTAAGATACGACAACTTTGGTTTCTTGCCAAACCATAGTTCATAAGGCGTCGTCTCAACGGATTTCGATGGTGTCCTATTTAGAGTGAATGCAGCCGTCTCTAAAGCATAACCCCAAAACGATAGCGGTAAATCAGTAAGAGACATCATAGATCGCACCATATCTAATAAAGTACGATTACGACGTTCGGACACACCGTTACGCTGTGGTGTTCCGGGTGGCGTGAGTTGCGAAAGTATTCCGCATTGTTTCAAATGTAAGCCAAACTCGTAACTTAAATATTCTCCTCCACGATCTGATCGTAGAAACTTTATTTTCTTGTTACGATGATTTTCAACTTCACTCTGAAATTCTTTGAACTTTTCAAATGTTTCAGACTTATGTTTCATTAAGTAGATATACCCATATCTACTCAAATCATCTGTGAAGGTGAGAAAATAACGATATCCGCCACGAGCCTCAATATTCATCGGACCACATACATCTGTATGTATGATTTCCAATAAATCTGTTGCTCTCTCCATAGTTCCGGAGAACGGTGTTTTAGTCATCTTGTCCATGAGGCACGGTTCTCAAGTACCAAGTGATTCATAATCAAGTGATTCCAAAAGTCCATCAGTATGGAGTTTCTTCATGTGCTTTACACCGATATGACCTAAACGGCAGTGCCACAAATAAGTTGCACTGTCATTATCAACTCTGCATCTTTTGGCTTCAACATTATGAATATGTGTGTTACTACTATCAAGATTCATTAAAAATAGACCACTCTTCAAGGGTGCATGACCATAAAAGATATTATTCATATAAATAGAACAACCATTATTCTCTGATTTAAATGAATAACCGTCTCGCATCAAACAAGATCCAGATATAATGTTCATGCTCAACGCTGGCACCAAATAACAATTATTTAGGTCTAATACTAACCCCGAAGGTAGATGTAGAGGTAGCGTGCCGACGGCGATCACATCGACTTTGGAACCATTTCCCACGCGCATCGTCACCTCGTCCTTAGCCAATCTTCGCTTAATCCGTAGCCCCTGTTTCGAGTTGCAAATATTAGCAACAGAACCAGTATCAAATACCCAGGTGCTACTGCGAGCATTAGTAAGGTACACATCAATAACATGTATATCACATATACCTTTGTTAACCTTGCCATCATTCTTATCCGCCAAATACTTGGGGCAGTTCCGCTTCCAGTGACCAGTCTGCTTGCAGTAGAAGCACTCAGTTTCAGGCTTAGGTCCAGACTTGGATTTCTTCTCCTGAACAGCAACTTGCTTGCTGTTCTTCTTGAAGTTCCCCTTCTTCTTCCCTTTGCCCTTTTTCTTGAAACTAGTGGTTTTACTGACCATCAACACTTGATGCTCCTTTTTGATTTCTTCCTCCGCTGCCTTTAGCATTGCGAAGAGCTCGGGAATTGGCTTATCCATCCCTTGCATGTTATAGTTCATCACAAAGCTCTTGTAGCTTGGTGGCAGTGATTGAAGAATTCTGTCAATGACGCTATCATCCGCAAGATTAACTCCCAGTTGAATCAAGTGATTATTATACCCAGACATTTTGAGTATATGCTCACTGATAGAACTATTCTCTTCCATCTTGCAGCTGTAGAACTTATTGGAGACTTCATATCTCTCAATCCGGGCATTTGCTTGAAATATTAACTTCAACTCCTGGAACATCTCATATGCTCCATGACGTTCAAAACGTCGTTGAAGACCCGGTTCTAAGCCGTAAAGCATGGCACACTGAACTATCGAGTAGTCATCAGCATTGCTCTGCAGACGTTCATAACTTCTGGTGTTGCTCTTGCAGGAGGCCTGGCACCTAGCGGTGCTTCCAGGACGTAATTCTTCTGTGCAGCAATGAGGATAATCCTCAAGTTACGGACCCAGTCCGTGTAATTGCTACCATCATCTTTCAACTTTGCTTTCTCAAGGAACGCATTAAAATTCAACGGAACAACAGCACGGGCCATTTATCTACAATTAACATAGACAAGCAAGATACTATCAGGCACTAAGTTCATGATAAATTCAAGTTCAATTAATCATATTACTTAAGAACTCCCACTTAGATAGACATCCCTCTCATCATCTAAGTGATTACGTGATCCAAATCAACTAAACCATGTTCGATCATCACGTGAGATGGAGTAGTTTCAATGGTGAACATCACTATGTTGATCATATCTACTATATGATTCACGCTCGACCTTTCGGTCTCCGTGTTCCGAGGCCATATCTGCATATGCTAGGCTAGTCAAGTTTAACCTGAGTATTCCGTGTGTGCAACTGTTTTGCACCCGTTGTATTTGAACGTAGAGCCTATCACACCCGATCATCACGTGGTGTCTCAGCACGAAGAACTTTCGCAACGGTGCATACTCAGGGAGAACACTTTTATCTTGAAATTTTAGTGAGAGATCATCTTATAATGCTACCATCAATCAAAGCAAGATAAGATGCATAAAAGATTAACATCACATGCAATCAATATAACTGATATGATATGGCCATCATCATCTTGTGCTTGTGATCTCCATCTCCGAAGCACCGTCATGATCACCATCGTCACCGGCTCGACACCTTGATCTCCATCGTAGTATCGTTGTCGTGTCGCCAACTTATTGCTTTTACGACTATCGCTACCGCTTAGTGACAAAGTAAAACAATTACATGGCGATTGCATTGCATACAATAAAGCGACAACCATATGGCTCCTGCCAGTTGCCGATAACTTGGTTACAAAACATGATCATCTCATACAATAAAATATAGCATCATGTCTTGACCATATCACATCACAACATGCCCTGCAAAAACAAGTTAGACGTCCTCTACTTTGTTGTTGCAAGTTTTACGTGGCTGCTACGGGCTTAGCAAGAACCGTTCTTACCTACGCATCAAAACCACAACGATAGTTTGTCAAGTTGGTGCTGTTTTAACCTTCGAAAGGACCGGGCGTAGCCACACTCGGTTGAACTAAAGTGAGAGAGACAGACACCCGCCAGTCACCTTTAAGCAACGAGTGCTCGCAACGGTGAAACCAGTCTCGCGTAAGCGTACGCGTAATGTCGGTCCGGGCCGCTTCATCTCATAATACCGCTGAACCAAAGTATGACATGCTGGTAAGCAGTATGACTTATATCGCCCACAACTCACTTGTGTTCTACTCGTGCATAGCATCAACGCATAAAACCAGGCTCGGATGCCACTGTTGGGGAACGTAGTAATTTCAAAAAAAATCCTACGCACACGCAAGATCATGGTGATGCATAGCAACGAGAGGGGGGAGTGTTGTCCACGTACCCTCGTAGACCGAAAGCGGAAGCGTTATCACAACGCGGTTGATGTAGTCGTACGTCTTCACGATCCGACCGATCAAGTACCGAACGCACGGCACCTCCGAGTTCAGCACACGTTCAGCTCGATGACGTCCCTCGAACTCCGATCCAGCCGAGTGTTGAGGGAGAGTTTCATCAGCACGACGGCGTGGTGACGATGATGATGTTCTACCGACGCAGGGCTTCGCCTAAGCTCCGCAACGATATTATCGAGGTGTAATATGGTGGAGGGGGCACTGCACACGGCTAAAATATCGTATATAAATTGTGTGTCCAGAGGTGCCCCCCTGCCCCCGTATATAAAGGAGCAAGGGGGGAGGCCGGCTGCCCTTGGGGCGCGCCAAGGAGAGGGGGGAGTCCTCCTCCTAGTAGGAGTCGGACTCCCCTTTCCTAGTCCAACTAGGAAGAGAGAAGGGGGAAGGAAAGAGAGGGAGAGGGAGAGGGAAAGAGGGGCCGCGCCCCCCTCCCCTAGTCCAATTTGGACTCCTCATGGGAGGGGGCGCGCCACCTCCTGGCCTGCTGCCCTCTCTCTCCCCTCAGGCCCACCAAGGCCCCATACTTCCCCGGGGGGTTCCGGTAACCCCTCCGGCACTCCGGTTTTATCCGAAACTTCTCCGGAACACTTCCGGTGTCCGAATATAGTCGTCCAATATATCAATCTTTATGTCTCGACCATTTCGAGACTCCTCGTCATGTCCGTGATCACATCCGGGACTCCGAACAACCTTCGGTACATCAAAACATATAAACTCATAATATAACTGTCATCGTAACGTTAAGCGTGCGGACCCTACGGGTTCGAGAACTATGTAGACATGACCGAGACACCTCTCCGGTCAATAACCAATAGCGGAACCTGGATGCTCATATTGGTTCCTACATATTCTACGAAGATCTTTATCGGTCAGACCGCATAACAACATACGTTGTTTCCTTTGTCATCGGTATGTTACTTGCCCGATATTCGATCGTCGGTATCTCGATACCTAGTTCAATCTCGTTACCGGCAAGTCTCTTTACTCGTTCCGTAATACATCATCCCACAACTAACTCATTAGTCACAATGCTTGCAAGGCTTATAGTGATGTGCATTACCGAGTGGGCCCAGAGATACCTCTCCGACAATCGGAGTGACAAATCCTAATCTCGAAATACGCCAACCCAACAAGTACCTTTGGAGCCACCTGTAGAGCACCTTTATAATCACCCAGTTACGTTGTGACGTTTGGTAGCACACAAAGTGTTCCTCCGATAAACGGGAGTTGCATAATCTCATAGTCATAGGAACATGTATAAGTCATGAAGAAAGCAATAGCAATATACTAAACGATCGAGTGCTAAGCTAACGGAATGGGTCAAGTCAATCACGTCATTCTCCTAATGAGGTGATCCCGTTAATCAAATGACAACTCATGTCTATGGCTAGGAAACATAACCATCTTTGATTAACGAGCTAGTCAAGTAGAGGCATACTAGTGACACTCTGTTTGTCTATGTATTCACACATGTATTATGTTTCCGGTTAATACAATTATAGCATGAATAATAAACATTTATCATGATATAAGGAAATAAATAATACTTTATTATTGCCTCTAGGGCATATTTCCTTCAGGCACAACCCACCAAGGCGCGCCTGGGGGCCCAGGCGTGCCCAGGTGGGTTGTGCCCACCTCGGTGGCCTCCCGCACCCCCTCTTTACCTTATAAATTCACAAATATTCCAAAAACCCTCGTGGTTAACCTAGATAAGAAGTTCCGCCGCCGCAAGGCTCTGTAGCCACCGAAAACCAATCTAGACCCCGTTCCGCCACCCTGCCAAAGGGGGGATTCATCTCCGATGGCCATCTTCCTCATCCCGGCGGCCACATCTATGAGAAGGGAGTAGTCCACCCTCGGGGCTGAGGGTTTGTACCAGTAGCTATGTGTTTAATCTCTCTCTCGTGTTCTTGAGATGTCACGATCTTGATGTATCGGGGCTTTGTTAATATAGTCGGATCATATGGTGTTTTCCCGTCCCTATCTTGTTGTGATGAATTGAGTTTTTCCCTTTGAGATTTCATTGTTATTGGATTGAATACTTTTATGGATTTGAGAACACTTGATATATGTCTTGCAATTGAATACTCGTGGTGACAATGGGGTATCGTATTGATTCACTTGATATATGTTTTGGCACTCAACACGCGGATTCCCGAGGTGACATTGGGGTAATCTATGCATAGGGGTTGATGCACGTTCAAG
The DNA here is from genome assembly GCF_018294505.1 of Triticum aestivum. Lineage (NCBI taxonomy): Eukaryota > Viridiplantae > Streptophyta > Magnoliopsida > Poales > Poaceae > Triticum > Triticum aestivum. The sequence continues at coordinate 388,190,852 of NC_057796.1, forward strand.
TCTTTGTTTCTCCGGTAGAAATCTTGGGGCACTCTTTGAAGTTCTTTGTGTTGGATTGAGTATTATGAATATGAATTTGCTTTGGTGTTATTTTAGTATGAACTCTAGGATAGATCGAATGGAAAAAATAGCTTTGAGGTGATTTCGTACCCTACAAACAATTTATTCCTATTTTCTCTGCTAGATAGGAACTTTGGAGTGATTCTTCATCGCACTTTGAGGGATGGTTATATGATACAATTATATTAGCATTGTTGAGAGATCGCACTAGTGAAAGTACGAACCCTAGGCCTCATTTTCAAGCATTGCAATACCGTTTTTGTGCCCGTTTACTATTTGCTACCTTGCTGTTTTTATTTATTCAGATTATAAAAATATGTTTCTACCATCAATATTACACTTTTATCACCATCTCTTCGCCAAACTAGTGCACCTATACAATTTGCCATTGTATTGGGTGTGTTGGGGACATAAGAGATTTCTTGTATTTGGTTGCAGGGTTGTTTCAGAGAGACCATCTTCATCCTACACCTCCCACGGATTGATAAACCTTAGGTCATCCACTTGAGGGAAAATTGCTACTGTCCTACAAAACTCTGCGCTTGGAGGCCCAACACGAGTCTACAAGAATAAAGTCTAGTAGACATCACTTGCGCTTACTGTTATTACCTTGACCCGCCATATTGGGCTGCTGCCCATTTCCTTGCTATTCTTCTTCCCCTTTCCAGCCTTCTCCTCATCAGATTCTAGATCCTTGGTACTATCCGAGTTGGCACATTTGACGAGAGCCACTATCGACGTCCTGGGAACGGGGGTACCCAGACTTGCCTGCCTGCCGCCCACGGCATGGCTCCACCAGCGGCCTGGCACGACCCATCTTCAGCGGCAACCACTCAAGACCCTCACGAGGGGCCAAGCCTCGCGAGGCAGACGACGCAAGACCTCCTCAGGGGTAGCCTCACTAGGCTGGCTCCCGAGGAGCGGAGATATCAAGGCAGGGGCACCTCGAGAGGTGCGCGTGATGTGAGCCATGATGACCAAGGCCAGGCGAGCGCTAGTGGGTGCACTGTACCAGTTTCCTCTTTGGTGCTAAAGGGGCAGGCGCAGGCGAGGAGTCCCGAGGCATCAGGCAAAGGTTTCCATATCGGTGCAACAATACCAAGACCAGCAGGACGGCAGGACGGGGGTCACCACGGAGCCCACAGCAGCGTCACCACCAGAGCCTTTGACACGCGAAGACCACCTTTTGTTAGGATAACTTGTACTGGTTGTCTCCCTTCAAAATTGGCCATTGTGGGATCCCTTCGCGCCTAACATTTGGGAAGAAGACCAGGGCCTCTATAAATAGGACTAGCCACCACCATAGAGGGGGACAGATCATTCGGACCACCCTCACACACACCAGCTCCCCGAGCTCAAGAACGCCTCTCCTCAGGAGGTTGTTCATACCTTGTACTTGTTCATCCTCAGCCTACAAGGCAATCCACCACACCACACTAGAGTAGGGTATTACACCACAACGGTGGCCCGAACCAGTATAAACTCTTGTGTCTCTTGTTCCTTGGGTTCGGCGAGCTAGGCCTTGAGATTGTTGCGAGAGCGAGCTAGGGAGAGAGAGTTCTTCGTGCGCACCCCAGTGTTTGAACCTCAAGGGTTTGCCAGAACCCAGAATCCGACATTTGGCATGCCAGGTAGGGGTGCGCCGAAGCTTCGCTCCTCCGCCGGCTTCGCCTCTCCGTTCGGCCCCCATGGTCGGCGCTGCTCCTCCGACTGGACCAACGGACGCCCGCGACGGCGCCATGGGGCTCAGGGCCCTCACTCCCGCCTTGCGGCGGGTGCAGTGGCCGCACAAGTTCAGGCCGAAGATGCCGCCCCGCTATGATGGCGCGGCAGATCCATCAGCCTTCCTGCTGGCGTACGAGGAGGCCGTTCTGGAGGCTGGAGGCGACGATAAGGTCATGGCCAACTGATTCCCCATGTCCCTCGCTGGCGTGCCACGCGCCTAGCTGCTCAACCTGCCAGGATCCTCTATGGCTTCTTGGGAGGAGCTGAGCGGCCTTCTCGTCGCACGCTTCGCGGCGCCGGCGGCTATCGCCGTCGCGGCCCTCCTCGGCGGCTCGCAGGCACCGCCCTCGGACCGCCATGTCAAGCAGTTCTTCCGCCAGATCGGTGCCACCTCTGTGCAGTAGGGAGCCCCTCCAGGATGGGCGGCGCCCAAGGCTGACCTCACCTTCGACTCAGGGGACCACCCCGCGACCACTGTGTGGCACCCCGGCTCAGAGCAACCTGTTTACCTTGCATTGCCAGCCCAGAGATCAAGTCTTCTGGCAATACACAACAACATGGTACAGAAACAACCACTTTATTGATGCTAGCGGATTACATAAGTCTGATATTACATCGAGATACGAGGCCAAGCGGCACATACGGTGCTGCTGGATAGTATGTACATTATTTAATGAACATGACGAGGGCCTCGATCACACGAACTACGCGGCAGCGGAAGAACGACGAAGTGGAACTCCATAGCACAGGGACACCGACGTGAACACGGCCTAGACGCGAGATGCGCTCCGATGCGAACCGACTTGCCTGAAAGCTGGCATGACACGCCAGGTCAGTACATTGAATGTACTTGCAAGCTCACAACAAACATAAGCACGATGACAAACAATATCATGACAATTAATCAAATTAATGCAAATCAAGAACTACTAAAGATGCAATGAAACCAATACGTGCATCGAGTCTCACAGACTCGCTTACCAGACGGTTACCTTGTAACCAAGCGGTGACCATACCGGGGTCACAACTGAAACCATCCGCTCATGAACAACTCAAGGGTTCATGAAACACAAAGCATCGCAACAATCATTTAGTTTGCAAGATTAATTATAAAAGTTGATCCATGGTGTGACTTACTTCCGAGCTATGCCCATAACCGAGGACACGACTATCGATAGATTAAATACACTCTGCAGAGGTGGTGCACTTTACCCACACTACGGAACCCCTGGCCTCGCACTCCCATTCGGGTGGACCAAAGCGTTCCGACGAAACCCTCCCTTTGTCATGCACTCTCTCGGCCACTCCGACCAACTCCCTCTCAGGGCTAGGTCTTGGGTGGCCCCGTGCCTACCAAAGGCACCAACGGCCACCGTCATGGCAAAACAGTCCCAAACGGGGACAAGGTACCATAAAAACAAAAACGAGCACACAAGGTTATGTCTGCTTACCGGGCCAGGGTATGCACGCCCATAACCTTCCCTCGCGGGAGGCACCGGTGAGAGGCACAACAAAGGACTGAATTAAGACCTTCCCACAAGGTAAATGTGGTCGCACTGAATAAAACCCGATTCAGTGGCACCATGATGTGATCAACATCATATTCAAGTTGAAATTAATCAAGTTTAACTTTGACAAAAACTTTTTATAAATAACAATGATACTTTGCCATAATCACGCAACTAATCAACATGCAAAGCAAACAACACATGGATATGGATCAAACTTATCAACATAAGTATCTTGCAATACTCAGGGTCAAAAACCTCACTGGTTCTAGTTCATTTTTATTATCCAACAATATTTTTATTAGCTCATCACTTATATGAAAATATCACTTAATAAAAGAACTATCATTTTCTACCATAGCAATACAACTAATGCAAAATTTTATTCTACTTGACCAAACAAGTTTATGCAATTTACCAGTAACTAAAACAAGCATATCAAACATGGTAAAGTAACTAGCAATTAACAAAATTTATTTATCAAATTTTAAATGCAATTAAAACTCATATTCAAGTAGAAAATCATAGATATTGAAATAACACCATCCAAATGTTGGTGTGGCTTGCCTTAGTGTAGAGGAGGATCACACCCCTCTTGGTTTGCTTCAAGACAACACTACAAAAAAATACACTTCCGTGATGATACGTGTTTGTCATAGTAGGTCGCGTTTTTTGTCATGCATGTACATCCATGACAAATTTATGACAGAATCAAGATAGTCATACCTGTGCTGTCGTAGAAGTGTTCCATGACATTACCAAAATTATCATCACGGAAGTGTCCACTTCCATGACGATAAATCGCGCGTCACAGAAGTGCTTTCGTCAAGGGTGACCGACACGTGGCATCCACCGTAATGGAACGCCGTTAAGCTATCGGGTCGGGTTTTGGATCCGAACCCGTTAACAGCCCCGACCAATGGGGATTTTCCACGTGTAAAATCATCATTGGCTGGAGGAGACACGTGTCAGGTCCGCGTTGGCACAGGTGTCACTCATCCAATGGGCGAGACGCGCCTATGATATGTTGACACGTGGACCGGCCCATCAAGTTTAAATGGGCCGGCCCAACTGAAGGCCCACAAGATTTTGCGGACCATAATGGGCCGGCCCAGCTAAAGGCCCACGAGATTTTGCGGACCATAATGGGCTGGCCCAGCTAAAGGCCCACAAGATTTTGCGGGCCATAATGGGCCGGCCCAGGTAAAGGCCCACAAGATTTTTGTGTGCCATAATGGGCCGGCCCAGGTAAAGGCCCACAAGATTCTTGCGGATCATAATGGGTCGGCCCAGCTAAAGGCCCACGAGATTTCGCCGACATTAATGGGCGGCCCAGCTGTAGGCCCACAAGATTTTGAGGACCCTAGTAGGCCGGCCCATTAACTAGCTGCCATGTTTTGGGCTAAATGCCGGCCCATATTTGATCCGGTCCATTAATGGCCTGCCACGCTCCGGGCCTGATAGTGGCCCATATGAGATCCGTCCCGTTAAAAGCCTACCACGTTCTGGGCCAAATTATGGCCCAGATCAGGTCTGGCATTGTAAGAGGCTTTGGGCTCAATTATGGCCCATATCAGATTCGGCCCATCAACTAGACACTATGCTTTTGGGCCTAATTGCTAAAGGCCCACTTAGTAATTCGGCCTTATATTAGTTTTGGCCTGTTAAGGGCCCGTTTAACATTTCGACACTATATTAATTTCGGCCTATTAAAAGCCCGTCATATAGTTGGGCCTAACTACGACCCGGTTTGCATCCGTCCTGCTCGCAGCCGATATCTGATTGGGCCAAACAAGGACCGAGACAATTTTGGCCTGTTAAAAGCCCGTGATTTGATTCGCACAATCATGGGTCGGGGTTCATTTCGGGCTGCTGCCGGCTCGTGAGCTGTTCGGCATGTTTCAGGCCCAACCTACATCGTGATTGCAGGACGGCCCGATTATGTATCGTAATTTTACGGTTTGGCCGGTTTACTGTGAAGACAGGATATATATACAGTAAAATAACTGCAACATCATGAATAAGAAAAAACCTAGACTATACAATAAAGAAATTATGGCATATTACATCCACTGGGCATCAAAGTTTGCCACTATGATAATAAAGCACAAGCAGACAGCAGATTACATACACTGGGCATCAAAGATCACCACCAGTGCAAATAAACATGCCGACAAAATAATATACAAAACCGACAGCACTTCAATAGAGTTCAAGAAAGGTTAGCCCTGCTGGGGAGCTGCAGCGCAAGCAGCTGAGCAAGATGATGAGACTGCGCTTGTTCAACACTTATATCTTCCTCACTCTGAAAGATAAACAAGCAGACAGATGACAGGTTTTGCACATAAAAGTATCAGTGCTGACAATTCATCACATTTCTTACTGACGAATAAAGTGACACAGTTTAAAATTGCATTAACACAATATGGTATTGTTCAGGTCAAGACATGGCAGGAAATGACATTGTGAAGGAGTTGGCAGCTTCACGACACCACTGGATTACAGATCAAGAACTCATAAGTATCAATGGTTAGTGTGCTGTCAATTTATACCATTTCAGATTGGCAAATAAAGAGACGGTTTAAATAATAGTAGAATGATATGACATTGTTCATAGTTAAGACATTGCAGAATATGACATTGTGTTGTAGTGGGTAGGTTCACCACACCACTGGATTACGGATGAAGAACAGAAGAATACATGCAGTGCAAAAGAAGATCACTTTCTCTGTATAGTTTAATTTACATGGTATGAAGAAGGAACTTGGGTGTACAACTGAAAACTTAAATTGAGAAAGGACAAACTTTTGTTTAGAACTACATAATAAACTTTAAACAAGCAATTTGATGCAAACACCAAAAATAAACAGTTGTTGCAGTCATGCCTAACCAAATATATACAACAAAGTTTGAAGGCTTGAGATGGACAAACTTACATTATTGGTGAAGACATGCTCTATAAAGGCCTTGTCCATGCTGATGGGGGGGGCAATTCAAGAAGTTTACCACAGAATCTTCTTCAAAAGCATTGCCTTTATTCTACATTTTGTTAAGAGTAAATATAGATGTGATAATATACGAAAAATGGAGAATATTTAAGATAAGATGAAGAGTGATGCTACAGAACCAAGTAGCTATAAATGTAAGTGCAGCGATATAGGCAAAAGGTACAGCCAAGAGCAATGCACAGCTAAACTTCTTCAGTACCAACCTTATGGTAAGAGTAAATATAGATCTGATGTGTAGAAAATGGAGGGCAAAGGAAAATAAGCTGCAGAGTGATGGTACATGAACAACTACCTGTCATTATAAGTACACTGATAAAGGACAGCATGTACTTACAAGAACAATGCAGAGCTAAAAAAACATTGGCATTGGATATATTCTACACTAATGTAACCATTCATACAGATCAGATAATTTGGAGCGAACAATTGATAAGCAAGCTATCATGCATACTGCTGTCACATAATGAACCAGGTATGTATGCAAGTACAGTGATACAGGACAACAGGTACTAACAAGAGCAAAGCAGCGGGCAGCATATTTGCGATATCCTGTCGTTCTTGTCAAACCGGAATTCTTCTTCGAGCAGATTTCCTGCAAAAAAGATCCATAAGGTACATGCGGAAAAGTAGAAGTTCAAATTGTCATGTGATTTCATAGACAGTACCTCATCCTGGGAACGAGACCAGTGCATAACAAGGTTTTTCCATTCAATGTCTTCTAAATTTAGCACAGGAGACTTCACCGGAAATTCGTTTATAGACTTGCCATCAAAGTGTGATTTCCTCAGGTAACACCGATACTGCTGCAATGCTTCCTTGAAAAGCACAAGCAAGCTTTGCTCGTCATGACTATCCAGATTGACCCTCGCCTAGTTAGAAAAATGTAATGTAAATCATTGATGTGTTCAATCAGCAGAAAACAGGAAAATAATAACCATGGATAATAGCACGTACACGTAAGTTGGACAGGAAGATGTGAAAATGGTATTTGTCTTCACAATAATCTTCCCATGATGGGAATATATGCACGTAGTCCCTAACAACATTGAAAGCATTGTCTTTTAAACTGGGAATAAATGGAATGGGGTTCCAATCTGCAGGAATTGGCCGTCTCTGCAGTTGGGATAGGTCTTCGGCCGGTGGACTTGCTGTACTTTTTGTTGGAGTGGGATTTTTCTGTGGTACAGCTGGTGCTATGGCAAATGAAATCGGTATACCTTTTGCTGGAGTGCAGGTCCTGTGTGGTGGGGCTAGTGGTGTGGCCAGTGAAGTATGGGTACAGTCTGCTGGAGTCGGTCCTACGTTTTGTGTCACTGGTTGTACAACCAATATAAGTGGGGTGCTGTCTGATTTCTCCGGCACCACCACATTTTTCAAGGACTTTGCTGGTGCTCCTTCAGGTTCGGCAATCACCCTCTTCCTTTTTGATGTCTGATGCACAAGAACAACATTTGAGTGGGAAAACATGGTATGATGACAGATGGAATATGTATTGATAATGGATGGGCATGGCATCTCGACATATATGATGAGTAAACTAAGCAGATGGCGGTGCAACAAAGTAGAAGAAATGCAAGACAACATATGCAAGATACCCGCAATCAATAAAACATTGCCAAATTAGAATAGGCACCTTGATGGGTGAACAGGACAGGCCATCTACCTTTGACTCCTCGAGGTTAGAATAGTCATTAGGATCATATTCTGAACAAGAATCAACAGGTGGGGAGCGTATGAGTTTCATTGCATCCAGAATGGCACTCAATGCCTTGGTGCCAATTTTGTAAGTCATTGCAGTGTTTAGCTTCAAGAGTGGACTGCTGCTAGTGCGACACAAAGCAGCTACACAGATCATAGTGTAGATATAACGGGAAAACCTTAAGCATCAGAGTAAAATCAGCAAAGTGGAACTTGTTGGAATATATGTGCTAGTATTGCCGGTACGGCTAGAAAGGCTTCGGATACCATCTCTCTTCAAGTGAAGGTGCGGTACTGTTAATATCAGTGTAACTCTCAAAGGCGACACAGCTCCCCGCATTTCCTTGCTATTCTTATAGGATTCAAGTGGGCAGGCCACTACAAATCCTATTCCTATGTTTACAAGATCCTACGAATCAAAGAGGCTCAAAGTGTCCATCACAACTGACCGTATAGATCTCTACACTGCAAATGTCCTTGCTCATCTTCAGTACAAGGAACATATTGTACTACTATCATACTCCCTCTGTTCCAAAATATAAGTCTTGGTAGAGATTTCCACTATGGATCACATACAGATGTATCCAGATACATTTTAGAGTGTAGATTCACTCATTTTGCTCCATATGTAGTCCATGGTGGAATCTATACAAAGACTTGTATTTAGGAACGGAGAGAGTACATATTAAAGAAGAACGGAAGAGGAACATGGTAAAGAAGAGCAAGCAGAAAATACTTGTCATTGAAATGGATGTATCTAGATGTATTTTAGTTCTAGACACATCCATTTTGATGACAAGTAATTCTGGACGGAGGGAGTACTTGGTTCAAACAAGAAATAAAGTGGGGGTGGGGGAATTTAGTATGTACATCGGACTTGGTACAAACAGGAAGGAAAGGGGGTGAAAGTAGTACAGACTGGTCATCCAACCGGTCTCTTGGTCGAAAAGGGAAATATAGGGGAACGCTGTACACAGTGGTATGACCAAGACTAGATTTGCTATCCACACATAGGAGTAGGTGGCTAGAGTGAACAAAAATGGGACCAACCCAGATATGTTTCTTGGATGTTTGTTTCTCGGGGCAACAAACTATGAATCACCACTTTATGCCCCTGTTTACGTACATGGTGCTGGACTGCTGGTGCACCCACTGTCCCATGCCCTTATACCAAATATTTAGGCTCCGTTCGGAATAAAGGGGCAGAAAACATAGGTCTTGATGAAAATAGAGGAATAGGAAAGGAATGTAGGTATAAAACTATGGAACAGCGAACCGGAGGAAACTCTCAAGAGAATGTGTTCGGATGGACTACGAAATGTACAGGTTTGTTTTTTTAGAGTAGCATGCTTGGCAGTATGAGATGCTATTTGTTTATTCAGCTGCACAGTGACTACTCTTGTCCTCACCTCACGTGCCACACATAGGTTGATTTTTTTATTCCGGCAACACAGCACAGCAACATGTCTAACGCATGGCAGCGAGCGCCTGCCTCGGGCTTCCGCCCAAAAAATGAGCAGCGCGTGGATGTTTCTAATCCTATGGAATCAGTACTACCAGACCAGCTTTCCTATGAAACACTATTCACCTTTCCCGTGTTCCGAACGGTTGGAAGGGAAAGAATACCGTAGGAATTGTGTTCCTACGAAAATCCTGCACCAAACCTGTGAACCGAACGCAGCCTTAGCTGTTCTTAATCTAATGTCCCTGGTAAAAATGAAGCCATGCCACTATTATATGCCATGACAAGTTTAGCCAAATGTTTTTGCTTGTAATTGTTTGAGACTCTGACTGTTTCCTCCGTGCCTTTTTGTGCAAACAGGGATATCCAATTCACCTGGTTGCTGTTGTGACCTTTTGGTGCACTGCACAAAACTCTTCTTAAGAGAAGTGACTTTTGTGTTGTTTAACTGGAATGTCAGAATGGAACAGTTGGTTCATTTTGGTGGAACTGCACAAAGGGAGATCTGTGTTCCAATCCTCATTATCCATATTGGCGCCATAACCTTCCTTTTGGTAAGAATGATATTTAATGCATGTGTTCATCTCTATTTTCCGACTGCCATGAGAAAATAATGTTGTTTTTTACTAGTACACTTGTACTCCCTCACTGACAAAACCAATTCTGAATTAGAAGGCCAATCATGTACTTGGTTTCACCAACTGGTGAGGAGAAAGAGAAACAGAGCATGAAGAGGAAGAAGAAGAAGAATAAACAGTGCCAAGGCGATCTTGCTGAAGCCAGAGGCCTCAGTCGAGGCCATTCAAGGGCTCCGGCAACGACTACCTTACATGTGAGACGATCCTCCAGGGAGCCCTTCCACTTTTGCTGTCTCACTTAATTAATTAGGAGTACTTAAGTACCACTAATTTATTACTGCCTAATTTTCATGTTGGAGTTAAACAAATCTTAGTAGGACCCTATGCTGAATCATGTATGTGTGTATGTTTGTCTATGGAGGTGAATCGTGTGGTGGAGCAGGGAGGGAATATTATTAGTGTCATGACATAATAGTGCTATTGTTTTGCATGTCAATTTATTGCCATTGGTTCAATGAGGCAATGTTTTGCGTATTGTCCATCATGAATTTGATGCTACTGTTTGATTAATATGCTAATGTCTTCCTATCCTTTCTCACTAAGCTAATGAAGGTTGCACCTTGTTCCTACTTGTGCAAACAGGGATCATGTTGTGCCAATCATACATTTTAGTGGAACTACACAAGACAACACAATGAACTGTATCCCAGCCAGTGCTTTAACTCTGCTGGAAGTTCTTGATAATCTTTCGATATAATCTCAGCACTAGTAAACAAGAGTGATTTCAACCATACATTTGAAGTGCACAAAAATATATACTATTGTGTGATTCCAGTGAGTGCTTTATCATCTCTTATGGGACTACATGAATAAGCTTTTTTTCTCAGGTTGGTACGGGCCTAAGGCCTTCATCCATATTAGTTTGCTGTCATCTCTATTTGTATCGTGCTACTGTCATGAGAAACTCCTTTATCTTTGCACGTTAAAGTTTTGCAACCTATGATAAATGGCAATGCTTTGAGTGTTGAGTTGAGCTAATTGGCAATGATTAAACAAACTAATACCTCTCTTTAAGCAAGACTACTATGTTGCTAACTTTACCCATTAAGATAATGAGGGTGCTTCTATTTGTTAGTGTATGTTTCATCACCTAGTCCCACTATTACAGTAATCTCACTCTCTCAATATATGTGCCAACAGGGATGCTCGATTTTGGTGGAACTGCACAAAAACTTTGGGTGCTTCATTCCTCGACATCTTCCGTCCTTTCCTGTCAGTCGCTAATCTCCGCTTGCTTTCTTCCTTTGCTGTCAGTCGCTTGGCTTATCTCGGCTTCCAGTCAAAGGAAATAGTAATTGATATGCTACCTCACACAGGTTGGTACTGGTCTTTATCCTGATTATTGTGCCTGTATATGTATTGGTAATTTGGTATTGTGCTATTGTTTGCCGATTTCATAAAGGAGTAATTTGGAGCCTGAACTCGCAGGCAAATCATTACATCGGGTGATTTCAGTAGAACTGCACAAAATGATCAGATGGACAGGTACTTATGTTGTTGCTATGTACTCCAAAGTTCACTCAGACAAGCATCGATGATGACAAGAAGTGCCTATATTCATTCGAGTATCAACCGGCGTCAACCAATTGTCAAACTCCAAGAGGAGAGTGAACGCCAAAAATATTGCTTGGTGCATAGCCCAGAAAAACGCAGTCCAGTCTTTGGTCCCAACTTGTGCCTTTTGGTTATCGGCACATATGGTAGTGAACTATATGGCATGGAGTCTAAAGATTCCAGACAAGTTGGTTGACGCGTATATTCATCTGGCACTTAATCAGTCTGCACGCCAAGGATGCTCCATTTTAGTTGAACTGCACAAAAAATTTGGGTGGTTCATTTTCTCAACCGCCTCCTTTCTCGTCTGCAATGTAGAATTTTGGCGAGATACAGGACCAAGATGAGCCAGTAAACTAGTTGGATGAAAGTAGTGGCCAAGTTGCTCAAACCTCCCTCAGCATGAGGCCACTATTTGAGGATAAACCTACAAGCAAAGTTCAGATTGTCTGTGCTGCCTCTTATGTACTCGAAAGTTTACTCGTACAAGAACTAATTTTAGCAAGAAGTACCTCCGATTGAACACCATTTACCAGTCTGTACCCTAGGTAATTAAAGTTCGTCCATGGATCATATTGGCTGTGATCTCAATCATTTGGATGCATAAACATACTGAACATGTGTATATCTGAATCTTTTTGTGAATTATGTATGAATATTGTTGTGTGATCTATCAATCATTTGGATGCATAGATATGCTGAGCTTGTGTATATATGAATTTTTGAGTTGTTCATAGTGAATGTTGGCTATGAATATGAACGTGTCCTGTGAACCTGAGTTTGATATGAATGTTTACCTTTTCTGTTGTATTTGTGTGTGAACTTGTTAGTATGCCTACTGTGGGGTATAAAACGCAGGTCTCTTATAAAAGTAATGTTGTGTCCAATTTATGTTTTCCCTTCTAACCACATTATATATATTTATATATTACTATTATCGTATATTTTATAGAGACTTATATATACATTATAAAAACATCCCACGTGTTATTAACTTATAAAAGTAAATGTTTAACGGAAGTTGGCAAGGAAATCCTGGTTGTTTTTGACTCACAGGCAAGGAAAATTCTGGTGATTGCGTACAAAAGCTTGCGAAGATTTTAAGGACCAATTTAATAATAACGCACTCATTTTTATTTCGAGCAATAACTCGCTAATTTCTTAATTATATATATATAATGTGCCTCTCCGGTTTATTCTTTGATATTAATTGCTCCTTCTAACATAACATTATATATATAACGAGCCCACCTAATACGTGTATTTCAAGGAAGTGCAAATGGGCTGGGATTTCTTAGAAAATATAAATGGGCCTGATTGACGCGAAATTATTTGTTCACCCAGCCCAGCAAATGGACTGTACATTCTAGAAAACATGGGTTAAATATATGCCACATTTTTGCAGGCTGACATATGGGCCAATAGGTCGAAGCCTACGCAGGGCGTTGTCAACTTGGTCAACAAATGATTGTGTCATGCACAGCCATTGGATTTATATCCAACGGCCGGCATGCACCTTCAATCTCTCGTCTTCTTCCTCCAGTGTCGCCGGGACCGCCTGGTCCGGCCTTCGGCGGCTAGCGGCTCTGCTTAGCACGCATCGCTGCGAAGTGCTACCCCACCGCCGGCCAGGCTATACCTCCACCCCTCGACACCTCCTGTTATTCTCCACAGACTACAGCCCCACGCCGCAACAGAACCAGTTATAACCCTTCTCCTCCTCTCAATCTGCGACTCCACTGCCACGTTTTCCCATCTCCGAGTCGTTCCCGTCCGGGGCCTCGCCGTCGTCCACTGCCTCGCTGCGTTCGGTGCGGCGTGGTCAACAAACGAGAGTCATCGGAAGAGGACTGTACGTGGAGAGCCTGACGGCTACGACCCACGAGGTCCATGGTCGCACGCAAGGAAAGTTCCTCCTTGTTAAGCTGGAAAAAATGTTTCCTCCACCTGACAGCTGGGACCCATCGGCTGTATCTTCGCACGGAAGGAAGTGCCTCCTTGTTTTGCGAAAAAAATATTCATCCCGTTGACAGCTGGGACCCGTCAGATTTGGTGACTGACTTGTGGGCCTACTAAGCGGACGTGTATGCACGGCTTTGTCAACTTAATCAACAAATGATTCTAGTAGCTGGATCGTTGGATGTTGATCCAACAGCCGTGCTCCTTCTTCAACCTCTGTTCTTGCTCCTGTCTCCCGTGGGCGGCACCACGGCTGTGCTGCCGCGCACCCGAACCAGTGAAGTTTCCCACTCCTCTCCATCTGCGACTCCACTGCCCCGTCTTCCCCATCTCCGGGTCGTTCCAGTCTAGGTGCGCTCGGCACGGTGTGGTCAACGTGGTCAACAACCGAGAGTCATCGAAAGATGACTGTACGTGAGAGGCTGACAGTGGGGACGCACCACACCCATGGATGCATGCATGCAACAGAACGCGGCAAGGTCAACATGGTCAAGGAACGACTTCCATCGGAAGTATACTATACGTGGAGAGTCTCAGCTGGGTCCACGGCTGCATCAAGTAAGTGCCTCCTTATTACGCGGAAAATAATGATTCCTCCAACTGATAGCAGGGACCCACTGGACGGGCCACCGTATTTTGCAAAAAAAAGTTTGCCCCCTGACTGCTGGGACCCACCTGACGGGCCACCGTATTTCGCGAAAAAAACGTTCCCCCCGCTGTCAGCTCAGACCCACCGGAAGTGCCTCCTTATTACGCACAAAAAAATGAATACTCCCCCGGCTAGCTGGGCCCCACCTTGGTGGGAGGCTGACTTGTGGGCCTACTAAGTTGACGGGGACGAAGGGCTTTGTCAACTTAGTCAATATGAACGATTCTAGCTCCAGTGACCGTACGATGTCCATCCAACGGCCGTAGTGCTTCTTCAACCTCCGGTCTTCTTGCTCCAGCCACCCAAAGCAGCGCCGGTCGTGCCGGATGCTCCTGCCTCCCGTGGCCGGCTGTGCTGCCGCAGAGGCCTCACCACCCCCTACTATTCCCACCGCTGGCCAGGCCCTGCGGCGACAGCAGCCTCACACCGCAGCCGAACCAGTGAACCCTCGTACTCCTCTCCGCGCGGGCTTCCACTGCCGCGCCTTCCCCGGCTCCGCGTCGTCCCCTTCCTAGGTCTCGCCGTCGTCCACCGCCGTGGTTCTCTCCGCGCGGCGTGGTCAACGTGGTCAAGGAACGACTTCCATCGGAAGAGTACTGTACGTGGAGAGGCTGACAGCTGGGTCCACGGCCACATCCCAGTTTTTTTGTGATTTGCCAAGTAAGTCGCTTTGTCAGGCCTGTTGGGCTGCAAATCTTTCAAGACGAGGAGAGCTTTCATTCGGCTGGCCGAGAAAATGGCCCATCAGTAATGAGAAATGGGATGTACATTTTAAAAACACATCAAACCGGCAATTAGTTTCAAATATCTTTTTTTTCATTTCAAGATTTTAAATTACATTAATTTTTATGCATGGAGAATTTGTTGGATTTTATATTGATATACAGTTATTTTTAAAATCAGTTTGAATGTGAGTCGAAATTTCGGGATTAAAAACAGTTCGGACCGCACCGAAATATGCAAAATTTCGTATAATTTTTTAACCGTGGCCACAATATGGGCTGTAATGCTAACAAAAAGAATATGGGCTCCAAAAAAACCTTAATAATTAGCAAATGGGCTATAAATTATTAGAAATAATGGCAGACGTGTTGTATGCTGTTTTCCACAGATTTGAGGCTTTCCTAAAAAAAGGTTGACGCACAAGCAGTGACTGTTGGATGGCCATCCAATGGCCGTCGTGCTTCTTCAATCTCTGTTCTTCCTGCTCCAGCCGCTCAAACAAGCGCCGGCGGGACTGCATGCTCCCTCCTCCCCGTGTCCGGCTGTGCTGCCGCGCAGGCCTCATCGCCCCACCGTACTCCCATCGCTGGCCTAGCCATCCCTCTACTCACCCACACCTGTTGTTATTCTCTGGCGACGGCAGACGAACCAGTAAACCCTCGTACAGTCGTACTCCCCTCCGCGTGGGAAACAACTGCCGAGTCTTCCCTACCTCCGTGTCGTTCCCTTCCTAGGCCTCGCCGTCGTCCACCGCCCTGGTGCTGTCGGCGCGGCCTGGTCAACGTGGTCAACGACCGACATGCATCTGAAGTGGATTGTACGTGGAGAGGCCGACAGCTGGGTCCACGGCCGCACGCAAGGAAATGCCTCCTTATTACGCGCAAAATAATGATTCCTCCACCTGACATCAGGGACCCACCAAAAGGGCCTCTGTATTTCGCGAAAAAATGTTACCGCCACTGACAGCTCGGACCCACCAGCTATATCTTCGCACGCAAGGAAGTGCCTCCTTATTACGCACAAAAAAATGAATACTCCCCCTGTTAGCTGGGACCCGATATAGTGGCAGGCTGACTTGTGGGCCTACTAAGTTGACAGGGACGGAGGGCTTTGTCAACTTCGTCAATATGCACGATTCAAGCTCCAGTGACCGTACGATGTCCATCCAACGGCCGTAGTGCTTCTTCAACCTCTGGTCTTCTTGCTCCAGCCGCCCAAACCAGCACCGGTCGTGCCTCGTGCTCCTGCCTCCCGTGGCCGGCTGCGATGCGGCGGAGGCCTCACCGCCCCCTACTACTCCCACCACTGGCCAGGCCATCCCTCTACTCACCCACACCCCCTGTTATTCTGCGGTGACGGCGAACCAGTGAACCCTCGTACTCCTCTACGCGTGGGCATCCACTGCCGCGTCTTCCCCGGCTCCACATCGTCCCCTTCCTAGGCCTCGCCGTCGTCCACCGCCCTGGTGCTCTCGGCGCGGCGTGGTCAACGTGGTCAAGGAACGGCTTCCATCGGACGTGGACTGTACGTGGAGAGGCTGACAGCTGGGTCCAGGGCCGCAGCAAGGAAGTGCCTCCTTATTATGTGCAAAATAATTATTCCTCCATCTGACAGCGGGGACCCACCTGACGGGCCACCGTATTTCGTGAAAAAAACATTTGCCCCTGACTGCTGGGACCCACCAGCTACATCTTCGCACGCAAGGAAGTGCGTCCGGGCAAAAAAATGATTCGCCCCCCTAACTGCTAGGACCCACCAGCTACATCTTCGCAGGCAAGGAAGTGCCTGACAGTCGGGACCCACCTGGTCGAAGCGTACGTAGCCTTGTCATTCTGGTCGCGAACGTGTACGTACATATATACTGGTGGATGTAGAGGCGCGCACGTGTCGTAGTAGAGGCGCGTACGTGTCGTAGTAGAGGCACACACGTAGCATGTACATGTACGTACAGCGGCCAGGGTGCAAGAAAGAAAATACGGCCACGTATGTGTACATACGGGCGGGGTCTCGAACGCCTACTCGCGCATACGTACGGCCAGGGGTCATGTACATGGCTGGGTCGGAACGGAGAAACAGCGTCGTCGTCGTGTTCATGGGGAGGCAACGGAATGCATCGTGTTCATGGGGAGGCAACGGAAAGCATCGTGTTCATCGGGAGGCAACGGAACGCATGGGAGCCAACCGGCTGGGTCGGAACGGAATGTGTGGTCGTGTTCATCGGGAGGGCTTGGACGGAACAGGCGATGGAAACGAGGCCTGGCGTACCGCACAACGGAGGAAACGGACCTCCTACGTTCGGAGCGGGGTCCTGTGGATCGGGAGGGGTCTGGCGTACCGCAAAACGGAGGAAACGGACCTCCTACGGTCGAAACGGGGGTCCTGTTGATCGGGAGGGGTGTGGCATACCGTAAAACGGACGAAACGGACCTCCTACGGTCGAAACGGGGATCCTGTTCATCGGGAGGGGTGTGGCATACCGCAAAACGGGACTCCACGGGATACTGTTCCTCTCCACCGTCGACCTCCTCCAGCCTCCACGGGCTACCGTCGACCTCCTCCAACCTCCACGGGCTCCTGTTCATCCAGCCTCCACCGCGCGCTACTCCACCGGCTACTGTTCAACCACCCCTCCACGGGCACCCCTCCACCGTCTACTGTTCATCCAGCCATGCACACCACGGGGTCCTGTTCAACCACCCCTCCACGGGCACCCCTCCACCGTCTACTGTTCATCCAGCCCTCCACCACACCACGGGGTCCTGTTCATCCAGAGGCAATGCCACCGCTCACTGTTCATCCAACCCCCCCCCCCCCGCAATGCTCACTGTTCATCCCAGAGGCAGCATCGATCGGCTTCAGTTAGCAGCAGTAGCGAAGGAATCGCTCGATCGGGTTCAGTTAACAGCCATCGATCGATCGCTCGGGTTCAGTAACGCGTAGCCTGCAGTGCAATCGCTCGGGTTCAGTTAGAGCCCAACGCCTCGCTCGGGTTCAGTTAGAGCCAACGCCTCGCACACACACGCGTACGTGTACGAGAGAAACGCGCATCGCTCGGCCCCCGACCTCCCACCGTAACCGGGAACTCCCCGAAATTTTCCTCGCCCTCGCTTCTACCACGGTTTTTTCCATCATGGACGGTCCAAAGAATGTCATGCAGCTGCGTCTCCGGCCCGCCCAGGACGAAAAACCCATTTTCTGTCATGATTTTTTGTCATAGAAGTAGGAGCCCACCACATCTATGATGATACCGGGTTTTGTCACAATTATCGTCATAGAAGTGTCATATGTATGACAGAAAAAAAAATCGTTCGGCCCAAAATGTCACGGATGTGTCTTTTTTTTGTAGTGCAAGCTTCTCCTTCTGAAAATAATTAAAAACCACAAAAACACATATCAAAAACCATTCTGAAAATCACCAGAAATTCTAGAAAACAATGAAAAATACACCTTTTGGTGTGCTGCTAGAGCTTTCTGAAACAAAGACAATGCAAAAAGAATCAAATCATTTGGACTTATGGTTTAGAAATGGTGGCTGGTCAAAGTTTGGGTCAATTTATGAATAAATTTGAATTAAACAGAAATTCCTGGGGGGTGACGTCGAAGGCGTAAATGGAAAGTGCGCCTCCACTCGTACCGCTTCGGGTGCGAGTGGTGAGGCTGACGAGTGGGCCCCGTGCGTCAAGAGAGAGAGAGGGGCATCGAGATCATAGGGCGACGGCGCTTCGCCGGAGCTTACGCCGGCGAGGAGGGAGTTTGGGGCTAGATGAGAGGGATAGAAATGAAGCGGGGTTCACGGTGCACCTGCCCGTACCCGTGGCTTGCCGTGGGATGGCCGGAGCTGCTCGCGGTCAAGCTCACAAGCTGCGATGGCGGACGGGATTCGCCGGAGTGGAAGAAGACGACGGCTAGGGGCGGCTCCGAGGGCTCAGCAGCATCCAGGCAGCACCAAGAGACCTCCAATGCCACGCCCGAGCAGCTGGTCGAGCTTGAGGGGCACCGGAGTGAGGTGGTCGAGCTGCGGAGGTCGCCGGAGTTCTCTGGTCAGGGCAGCCGGCCAGAGGCCTGCCCGACCGGGCTGTGGCCCTTCTACGTGTTCGTGGAGGTGGTGCGGAGTGGTGCGTGGCTAGGAAGCGAGGAGGGAGGCCTTATTTATAGCCGGAGCGAGGGGGTATCATGTCGCTGCCGGAGCTCTCTGGAAGCCGGCGAACAGCGACGAAACGCTCCAGTGCGAGGGGGCAAAGGTGCAGCGTCAACACAGGAGCTGCCCATGCTCGCGGACGAGCAACGGGAGGCGGTGGAGAAGAGGACAAGGGCACGCGCGCACTGTGGCTTTTGGCCGCAACGTGCCCGTGCTCGTAGCGGCGTCTCCGGCATCGGCGAGCGCCAGGGAGGGGTCAAGGATGATGGTTCGACGCCGGTGGCGTGGCGCGGCAGGCGTCGGCGAGCACTGGATTGAGCACGCGTTGAACAGAGGAGATGGCGACACCCAGAGCGCGTCGAGTAGCTGCCAGGCACCGTGTCTTCACGCGGTCACCATGCTAGCATGGTCAAGATGACGCCCAAATGCTGCCAAACCTTGTCCACACTCTAGTCCATGTAGTGTTTAGTCTAGGAAAGTTGAAAACTCATACCCAGGCCGACCAGAATTGACTCAACCAAGTTGGCAAGTTTCTGACCAGAAACTTTGTCGCCAAGTTTGGTTGGCTTCTAGATGGCCATTAGGGCTGATCTCCTGGGGTTTAGATTTTCTTAGGAGGGTAGTTAAGCTCAAGAAAGATCAGGGCCAAAAGATCAAGGAAAAATGCACTTGTTGTACAATGTGCATTTCTGGTCCAGAAGAGAAATGATTTTCTATAGCAAAAAATATTACAAAAAGTCATGCAATATTTTTGCTTGGGAAGGTGTGCCAAGCTCTAGAGAATATTCAGGAATTATCTCAGATTTTTGGGAGCAATAAAAATTGGGGTTGCTTTGGAGCACAAGTTTCTGAAAAGAGTTTCAGAGAGGAAAATGAATATTTTTCTTTTATGAAAATATTCATTTGATTATTTTGGGGATTTATCAGAGAAATAAAGTTGAATGAGGAGTAGATAGGTCACTTGGGTGAAAGTCAAGGGTATGCCCAAGTGACAAGTCCATTTGAAATGATTCCAAAATCCAAATCAATGAAAGGCAAAAACCAAGTCCGGAAACAGAGAGAAGGCCAGTCCGGAAAAAGAGAGAAGGCAAAATCCAGGCTGTCACACACTGCTGGCTCGCGTGCGCTCCCAATGCTTTGCACACCCACCATCAGCAACATAGCCGTGACCAAGACCCTCGTCGACGGTGGAGCTGGCCTCAACATGCTCTCCGTGGAAGCTTTCGGCTTGCTTCACGTGTCGTACGGCCGGCTCCGCCCCACCAAGCCTTTCTCCAGAGTTGGCAGCGGCTCCACCAGCCCCCTGGGGCAAATACGCCTCCCGGTCACCTTTGGTACCTATGAAAACTACCGCACCGAGCTGATCGACTTCGACATCGCCCGCATCAACCTCCCATACAACATCGTCCTCGGGTACCCTGCCTTGGCTCAGTTCATGGCAGCGACCCATCCGGCCTACAACCTCATGAAGATGCCGGGGAGCAGGGACGTCCTCACCGTGGCTGGAGATACCAAGGAGGCTCTGACGGCTCTCAAGCTCGCCTTCAGCGCCGCCGCGGCAGCACGCCCGGCCGACGAAACCGCTCCAGGGGCTAAGGGGGCCGCGCCGGCGAAAAGGAAGCAGCTGTTCACTCAGGATTGTGCCGAAACGAAGCAAGTGCTGGTCGAGGTGGACGGAGCCTCGGCAGCCACCTTCACCATAGGCGCCAACCTCGACCCGGACCAAGAGGAGGCATTGGTGAAGTTCTTGCACGCGAACAAGGAGGTATTCGCCTGGGAGCCCAAGCAGCTGGTAGGGGTCCCAAGGAGGGTAATCGAACATCACTTAAGGGTGTGCCCCAATGTGCGCCTTGTGAAGCAGAAGGCGCGGCAGTGGTCCACAGAGAAGCGGT
Source organism: Triticum aestivum (assembly GCF_018294505.1). Taxonomy (NCBI): domain Eukaryota; kingdom Viridiplantae; phylum Streptophyta; class Magnoliopsida; order Poales; family Poaceae; genus Triticum; species Triticum aestivum. The sequence goes on from NC_057796.1 coordinate 388,211,866, forward strand.
CCTTCATCGTCCAGGAAACCCGCAAACTACAAGCAGTAGGCATCATTCGCGAAGTCCGGTACCCGGAGTGGCTGGCGAACCCCGTCATCGTGCCCAAGAAAGGCGGGAAGGAACGCATGTGCATCGACTTCACCAACCTCAACAAAGCCTGCCCTCAAGACCTGTTCCCACTTCCGCGCATCGACCAGATCGTCGACTCCACCGCCGAGTGCGACCTGCTGTGTTTCTTGGATGCTTTCTCGGGTTACCACCAGATCAAGATGGCGGTGGAGGACGTAGAGAAGACGGCCTTCTTGACCCCGTGTGGGGTATACTGCTACACCTGCATGCCGTTCGGACTGTGCAATATTGGGGCGACCTTCCAGCGGCTGATGCATATCGCCCTGGGCCGGCAGCTAGGGAGAAACACTGAAGCCTACGTCGATGACATCATGGTGAAATCTCGGGAGGCAAGGACTCTCATTCAGGACCTGGAAGAGACTTTCGCCAGCCTGCGCCAGGTGGACCTGCGGCTCAACCCGGAGAAGTGCGTGTTCGGTGTCCCCTCCGGCAAGCTACTGGGCTTCCTCGTGTCACACAGGGGGATCGAGGCTAACCCGGAGAAGGTCAAGGCGATAGAAGACATGAGCCCGCCGCAAACTCTCAACGAAATGCAGAAGCTCGCGGACTGCGTGAACTCGTTGGGGCGCTTCATCTCCAAGCTGGGGGAGCGCGCCCTGCCGTACTTTAAGTTGATGAAGAAGAAGGGCCCGTTCGAGTGGACCCTAGAGGCCAACCTAGCGTTTCAAGACCTCAAGAGATATTTGATCAGCCCTCCGGTGATAGTAGCGCCTCACCCCCTCGAGCCCCTGGAGCTCTACCTGGCCGCGATGCCCCACTCCGCCACCGCGGCGTTGGTGGTTGTCCGGGAGGAGCGCCTGGCCAAGAGCCCCCCGCGTAATACCGCACCTTCAGCGGGGATGACGCGACACCAAGATGGCGCCGCTAAAGCCACGACGACGCCCGCAGATGATCAGGCCCCACAAGACGGCGTTTCCGGGCCTACGGAGGCCCCGATGGGTGACCAAGCTCCTGAGGTCCCCCCACCTCAGGAGGCGCCACAACCTCCGGGGGCCGCAGGCCCCATCGACGCTCCCGCCCTCGTTGAACACTCGGTGTACTTCGTCAGCACAGTGTTACGGGACCCGAGAGCACGATATCCGATGCCACAGAAGCTTTTGCTTGCACTCCTGGTGGCCTCACGCAAGCTGCGTCACTACTTCCAAGGCCACCCAATTAAGGTCGTCTCAGCCTACCCACTAGAGAGGGTGCTCCGGAGCCCCAACGCTACGGGAAGAGTCACTGAGTGGAACATCGAACTGCAAGTGTTTCAGTTGGAGTTCAGCACAACCAGGGCCATCAACGGAGTCGCCCTCGCCGACTTCATGGCGGAATGGACCGACGCTCCGGAGCCCGAAGCAGGCGAGAGTCGATCCCTCTTGCCAGGAAGTGAAGCGCCAGATGGCTGGGTCATGTACTTCGACAGCGCTTTCGCATGCCAAGGCGCGGGGGCTGGTGCCGTGCTCATCTCACCTACCCAAGACAAGCTATACTACGCCGTGCAGCTCTGCTTCTAGCGGGGCGAGAAGGTCTCCAGCAACATCACGGAATACGAGGGGTTGATCGCCGGCCTCAAGGCTGCAGCAACATTGGGGGTGAAGCGTCTCACCATCAAGGGCAACTCTCAGCTGTCGGATTACGGGTTCCGGCAAAACCCTTAAGGTTCGAACTCTGGGGTGCGCACGAAGATCTCTCTCCCCTACCTCTCACTCTCACCGCAATCTCAAAGCTCAGCTCGCCAAACCAGAAGAACAAGGGACACAGGAGTTTATACTGGTTCGGGCCACCGATGTGGTGTAATACCCTACTCCAGTGTGGTGTGGTGGATTGCCTAGTAGGCTTGGATGAACAAGTACAAGGGAAGAACTACCTCCTGAGGAGAGGCGTTCTTGAGATCGGTGAGCTTGTGTGTGTGAGGATGGTCTGAATGATCCCTCCTCTCCTCGACAGGGTGGTGGCTAGTCCTATTTATAGAGGCCCGGGTCCTCTCCCCAAATATTAGGCGGGAAGGGATCCCACAAAGGCCAATTTGAAGGGGGAAAGCTAGTACAAGCTATCCTGACAAAAGGTGGTCTTCGCCTGTCAAAGGCTCTGGTGGTGACGCTGTCGTAGGCTCCGTGGTGACCTCCGTCCTGCCGTCCTGCTGGTCTTGGTCTTGTTGCACCGATATGGAAACCTTTGCCTGACGCCTTGGGACTCCTCACCTGCGCCTACTCCTTTAACACCGAAGAGGACACAACTACTGTGCACCCTCTGGCGCTTGCCTGGCCCTGGTCATAATGGCTCACGTCACGGGAACCTCGCGAGGTGCCCCTTGCCTTGATCTCTCCGCTCCTCGCGAGCCAGCCTAGTGAGGTCGCCCCTGAGGTGGTCTTGTGTCGTCCGCCTCGCGAGGCTCGGCCCCTCGCGAGGTTCTTGAGTGTTTGCTGGTGAATATGGGCCGTACAGGGCCGCTGGTGGAGTCACGCCGCAGGCCGCAGGCACGCAAGTCTGGGGACCCCCGTTCCCAGAATGCCAACAGTAGCCCCCGGGCCCAAGGCACGCTTGGACTTGGCTTCGAGACGAAGCCAAGGGGCAAGTGTGAAGTGCCGCGAGCACCATCCGCTTGCGGTCTTGATTGACGTGTGGCGACTGACGGTACGTGGGCGTCTCCGCTTCCCCACGCTGCCTCGCAACTGCCCGACTGACAAACGGGTGGTGCGGGCCGCGCTGCCTTCATTGCTTCCCTTCGTCTTGCTCCAGATCCCCTTTCTTGCTCCATGTTCCCAAAGACTCCAGATCCGCCCAAATCCTCCTCTAAGGCTGCCGCCAATGGCGCCCAACAAAGCTCGGGCCACCCCTCTGCCATCCTGGTACGAACCTGCGCTGAATGCACCAAGCGTCTCGGAGAAGAACCTCGCCTCCACGCTCCTGATGACGGCGGAGGGCGAGGAGAAGAGGAAGACTGTACTCCGGGCCAGCTCCGCCGAGCCAGAGGCCTCGGGCAGCACCTTCTATCCCTTCTTCATGAGCAGCATCATGGCGGGGTTGGTTCCTCCCTTCTCCGACTTCTATTCTGTCCTCAGCCATTACAAGCATCACGCCCTCCATCTTCATCCCAACTCCGTCTTCCTTCTGTCGATCTTCGCCTTCTACTGCGAGGCGTACGTTGGGGTGATGCCGTCCGTGGCGCTGCTGCGCCACTTCTTCTATCTCTGGGTCAAGGACGGCCCTGCTCGGGGTGCGTCAACTTCGTCGTGGCCAACAAGACCAATGCAATCTCGAAGGCCGGGAAGAAGGCTGATGGCTTCAGGGGCAAGTGGGTTCTGATGGATGCCAAGTGTTCCCACCCTCGGCTGGTGCTGCCGACGGAGATGCCCGTGTCTCACGACGGGTGGTTCTGCGCGAAGCTAACCGACCCTCGGGCGGAGTTGGTGCTGGAGAGGATGACCACCGACCTGAAGCCTGATGACCCAAGGGCGGCGAAGCTGACGGGGGCCATGGTCATCAAGGAGTTCATGGCGCAGCGCGTGGCTCCCCTCCAGGCGCGCGCGTGCCCCTTGTGGGAGCTCGGGGATGAAGGGGACGACCTCCATCTGCGTCCGGAGGCCCTGTCTGATGAGGAGCTGGGCACGGACCTCCGCTCCTTGGTTGGGGACGACCAAGGGTACTCTCCGGACAGCTTTGTTCCCTTGTACCGCCGCCCGGATGGGGCGAAGATCGCCGCCACCATGCCTGTCTTCGACGGGCGTGGTCTTGTGCCGCCCGCGCCCTCTGAGGCCCCGGTGGTGACGGTTCCGGTGGTGGTGTCCTCCGACGATTCTGGCGAGGAGGAGGAGCAGGACTTGGCGACCACCCCGGAGGGGTCTGGGGAGACCTCCCCTCCGCGCAAGGCCGACCTCCTCCGCGCCTTGCCTGATGACGACGCTGCCGGCGACCACCCAGCGAGGGAAGTCCTGCCCCCTGCTAGGGTCACTACGAGGTCCAGGGTCTCCCCCTCGGGGAAGCCGCCGTCTGGTGTCCCGACGAAGAGCAGATCATCGCTGATCTCTTGGGGTGACGCCCTTGCCTCACCGCCGCCCGGAGCCACCGCGGCCTTGCTGACTCCTGGGGCCCGCGCGCCCGTGCTCTAGGCCGCGAGGCCCCTAAGCTCCGCACTCCTGAAGAGGCGTCGGGACTACACCGCCGTGGACCAGTGAGTATCCTGCCCTGACCTTGCCCTTGCTCCTGCTTCCGCTGCGGCTTTCTAATGCTTCCTCCTTGAGCTTCTAGGCCGACGTCGTCATCGAAGAAGAAGGAGGGGGCGGCCACATCCTCGGGGACCCAGCAGCCTGGCATGGCCGCGCCTCCTCCGACTCAGAAGGGCGGCGATGGCGCCCGCCCCTCTCCGTCCCGGTCTTCCTCGCGAGGGTTGGAGGAGCGTCTCCAAGGGACGGTAGCCCCTGAAGCTACGTCGACTCCCGAGGCGCTTGTCCCCAACTCGCTGGCCGAGGTCCCGCAGGCTCCGGAGCTCCTGACTCCTTCTTCCGCCGCCGTTAACCTGCAGGTCTTGGCGACGACGCTGCCTTCTCCTTCCGCCCCACTGCCAGTTCGCGATCCCTCTGCCTCGCCTGACGCCCTGGAGCACGCCCTTTCTGCGCTGACCTGGCTGCGGGGTGATCTTCAAGGCGCCGACCGTCGCCTAGTGGCCGGGCGCCTGGAGCTGATCTCTGGCTGGTTGCACTCTGATGCATCCTTCCGGGAGGCGCTGAGCCAAGCTGGGGCGGCTTCCGAGAAGGACAAGCAGGCCGCTGCCCAAGCCGCGGCTGCCCGCGAGGCGGCCCTGAAGGACGCCGGGGCCGCCCAGGATCGCTGTCGATCGCTGGAGGCCGAGCTGGAGACCATGCGCAACGAGCGCGCGGCCGAGAATCGAGACCGCAAGGCGGAGGAGGAGGAGGAGATGAAGGCCCGAGAGGACGCCGTCCGAGGTCGCGACGCCGAGCTGGAGTAGTTGGCAAGGGCACAGGCCACGGAGCGCAGCCGGCTGGAAAAGCTGGAGCAGGAGATGAAGGGAGAGAAGGCCGAGCTGGAAGCCAAAGTGAAGGTCCTGGCTGAGGACCGCGTGGCCTTCAAGTCCCTTGAGGAGAAGTCCCACGTGGCACTACGGGCACTCTACGAGAAGGGCTTGGAGGAGCCGCTGGCGACAGACGACGAGGGCCCCACCCAGCTGCTCCCTCATCTTGTCGCGGCGCTCGACGACGTCGTCGACGGGATCGGACCCTTGGTGGAGGGGGAAGCCCGTGTGCTCTCCTCATCCGTGCTGACGCACGTCTTCAGCCACCTCCATCTTCATGATCCTGACACCGACCTTAACGAGCTGCTCGAGCCCGTGGATGATGAGCGTTCTGCAGCCGCTGCCGAAGCCGTGAAGAATTGGGTGGAGGCCTTGCTGAAGAAGTTCCGTGCCTTCGACCCTGCGCCCTTGCCCGGTGGTGCTGCCGAACCCTGCGACTCTGGCGGGCGGCACAGGTGAGGGCAACATCGTCGTCGAAGGGGCACCCCTTGCAAGTGACGGCGGTGCCCAAGGATGGTGAGATGGCTTGCTGGAGGCTCCTTTTCCTGCTTTGCCTCTGCAACATGCACCATGCCTCGTGGAGGCGTTTAAACTTGTGTTTGGTATTTGAAGAACAGTATGTTTTGTAATATTTGTTTGAGGTTCCGCGATTTCCTTCCCGGTTGCTTGGTGTTCTACGTCGGCAGGGCCTGACCCCACGCATACCTCAGCCGCCGTCAGGCCGTCTGGATCACCAGGACGGTCCAAGGGGTGAGGGGCTACGTGGCCAGTTAGGCTCCTGAGCAACGATGCTTAGGAGTCCCCCTTGACGCGCAAACGGCCCGCAGGAAGAAACCGCTAAAGTAGGTCTTAGGGTTCTATGTTGGCAGGGCCCAACCCCGCGCATACCCCAGCCGCCGTTGGGCCGTCCAGATCACCAGGACGGACCAAGGGGTGAGGGGCTATGTGGCCAGTTAGGCTCCTCAGTCACGATGCTCAGGAGTCCCCTTGACGCTCAAACAGACCTTCATACCTATCCTCGCCGAGGTCCCGCTCGGGAGTGGCGCGCGACGACCAGGTCCGAGGGACCTGGCAGGGCGGCGTACACTAGGCCAGGCCTAAGCGTAGACCCCATGCCCATCCCCCTCGCGCGACTCTCCCGAGGGGAGAGCGTTGCGGTGAGGCTGGACACTAAGCCGGGTGGCTCCCTGAGGTTGGTACGGCCATGGGGCCGCCCTCAGTTGTTAATCACCAGCGCGGAGCATAGTGCTTCCGCACTTGCACGGGCATAAACGCTCCTCGACCGTGTCTACTGCCAGCGCGGAGCATGGTGCTTCAACTGGTGCGTGGGTGAGGGCTCCCTATGAGTGGAGCCCCCGGGGCGTGTACAGCCCCGCCCTGACACGTGGCTTGCACGGCAGGGCTAGCCGAGGTGTGTCTGGGCACTCGTGAGCCAGCGCGGGACTCACGAGGCCCTACCTCAAGGCGGGTTGCACCTGGTCTTGGTTCTTGATAGCTTCAATGATCCCGCGAGATGATTAGGTAACCTGCACCGGACGAATTTCCTGAGGCGATCCCATGAGAAGGCCAGACACCAACAACCCCAGGAGGTGCCGTGAACGGGGCCGTCCCGCCAGACAGAGCTCAGTCATTGGGTTTATCGACGCTGCAGGGACGGACCCGAGCACAGACGTCGTGCCGAGCCTACTCATGCGAGGAATCCTAAAGGAAAACAACCGGCGCGCGGCTCCCATGGTAATGAGGGTGGTCGCGGGTGGGGTATCGATGTACAAGATAAGCAGGTGATAGCCATAGATAACTTATGTAAGGGGACAAGCTAGCTCAAGATAGATGTAAGAACGATACATGCCACTGGGACGGACCCGAGCGGCCTGGGGATGATGCAGCCCGAGGGGCGCCCCCAACAGAGTAAGCTAAAGATGTAAAAAGATACATGTCGCGGGGGCAGGCCCGTGCAACCTGGGAATGATGCAGCCCGAGGGGCGCTCCTAGCTAAGTAAATCGGAAAATGTCACCTGGTTTCATTGTCAAAGGGGCGTCGAGGTAGCTGAAGGTGCGCGCTGGAGAGGTCGCTCCTCACGATCCACCAGGGCCCTGAGCCTCAGGAGGCTCTGGGGGCTTGGGTGGTTCCTTGAGGACCGTCGCCATCTCCGCCAGGAATGCGTGATGCCTGGCCTCCTGAGTCACCAGGATGCTCCATAGATGACGCTGGTAGGTGACAGCCGCATTCGGCAGGCTAAACGGCATGCGAACATAGCTGTGAGGCGGACCCTCGCACTGGCCAACGCTCGAAGGCTAGAAGAGCTCCTGAGATGCGGCCCTGTTGAGCCCTGGAATGTCGACGCAGACGCGCAGCCCGCCGTCCTCGCCAGGATGGGGAGCTGCGCCGGGTGGTGGGCGGCGGTCGCCGCGTATGGTCCTTGCTTCCTGAAGCTCCTGGATCGCCTGGGTGATGAACTCCTGAGCAGTTGGCGCTCCTCGCCTTGTGCCCTCTCGAGGGAAACATGCAGCGAAACACGCCTCCACGTGGTGCCCGAGCGCCTCCCTCGTGACATTGGCTAGGTTTGAGGCCCTCCAGAAGAGAGCCCCCGAGCCCAGCCTGAGGAGGGCGCCCGGGCACGCCTTCCTATGCGAGGGAGGGAGGCGCCCCGGCCGCGGGCACAGATCCTGAGGCGGTGCCACTGGAGGCACCACTTCCCTGAGGCGCTGGGTGGATCAGCTGCTTCTTCTTCTTGGGGATGGCCTCAGGAGGGTACAGTGTGCCTTCATTGTCGGGGTCTTCGATTGCTGCGGCTTGGAAGGTGCGCTCAAGGGAGCACACCACATCTCTTTCTTCACACGGGACCGTGATGATGCCGCCACTCCCCGGCATCTTGAGGACGTTGTAGTCATGGTGGGTCACCGCCATGAACTTGGCCAACGTTGGATACCCAAGGATGGAGTTGTACGGGAGACGGATGTGGGCGACGTCGAAGTCAATGAGCTCGGTGCGGTAGTTGTCGCGCTGGCCGAAGGTGACAGGGAGGCGGACCTGCCCTATCGGGGTGGTGGAGCCGTCGGTCACTCCAGAGAAAGGCTTGGTAGGCTGTAGCTGATCGTACAACACTTGGAGACTATCGAACGTCTCGACGGACAGGACATTGAGCCCGGCGCCGCCGTCGATGAGGGTCTTGGTGACTTGGACATTGCTAATGACAGGTGAGCAAAGCATCGGGAGGGCACCAGCAGTAGCCGCGCACTTGAGCTCGTCCGATGAGCTGAAGGTGATGGCGCACTTGGACCACCTAAGCGGGCGCGTGGCCTCGAGCTTGGGAAGGGCTACATTCACCTCGCGAGCAAACTGCTTGAAAACGCGCTGGGAAGCTGGGGCCTAAGCACCGCCCAAGATGCAAGCGATAGCGCACGTCTCCTGGAAGCCCCCAGCCCCCTCCTCTTGATGGTGGTCGTTGTTCCTTCTTGGTGGTGGCGGCAGCGGAGGGAGGCCAAGATTGGCCTGAGGACGGTCCTCACGAGGCTGGTCCCTCCAGGCGCCCTCACGAGGCTGGTCCTGCCAGTGGTCCTCATGAGGCCGGTCGCGCCACTCCAGCGGGGGCCGCGGTCGTCCCAGCGTCCTCCACTTCATCGTCCTCCCCGGCCGTAGCCCCGGTCGTTGCGCCCGGGGCGCCGACCGAAGCATCCATCTCGAATGGCCCTGAGCTCTTGGCAGTCATTGGTGTTGTGGTTGTGTACATTGTGGAAGGCGCAGAACGGACAGCTTCTCTTGGACGACTCGGGGTGGTCCCGGTCGCGCTTTGTATCTGGCTCCGCCGCGAGCACGGCTACCCCCTTGCGCTTCACGTCCTTGGCCTTGGATTTCTTCTCTTCTGGGTCGGCAGCAGGGAGCTCGAGGAGGGAAAGGCGCCCCTCCTCAGCTCTTGCACACTTGGTCGCCATGTTGAACATCTCTAGAGCCGTGCACAGCTCCTCGTGGATGGCGAGCTCCTCCTTCATCTCGACCTCGCGGACACCATCAGAGAATGCTGAAATGATAGCCTCGTCTGTCACCTTGCGGATCTTGAGGCAAACGTTGTTCAAGCGCTGGATGTACTTCTGCAGGGCCTCCCCTGGCTGCTGCTTGATGCGGCGTAGGTCACCCGCGGCCGGCCGGCGGTCGCGAGTGCCCTGGAAGTTGGCGATGAAGTGGTCGCGCATCTCACCCCAGGAGGAGATCGAACCTGGGGGCAGGTTCAGGAGCCATGAGCGAGCACCATCTTTGAGAGCCATGGGAAACCAGTTCGCCATGACTTTCTCGTCGCCGTTGGCCGCCTCGATGCTCAGCTCGTAGAGCTGCAAGAACTCCGCAGGATCGGGGGTGCCGTCGTAGTGCAGAGGCAGGTCTGTCTTGAACTTGCCTGGCCAAATGACGCTACGCAGCTCCGGGGTGAAGGCACGGCAGACTGTCGTAGCCACCGGGGCCCATCGTGGGGGAGGAGCTTGGTCTTGACGCCTGCGCACCGCCGCCGCGGGCGGCACGCGATCTTGATGCGGTGGCGCCAGGTGCACGGGAGCGTTTTCTCTCGGTCGGGGAACCTCTTGGCAGCTTCTTTCTTCATGCGCGGGCGCCCGGCACGACGGGTCGCGCCGAGGGGCCGCGCGTCTTGGTGCCAGTGCGCCGTCTTGGTGAAAGGTGGCGGAGGTGCCCTATGAGCTACATCACCCGCAGCTGGCGGAGGGCGAGGCAGCAAGAGGGATGGTGCGGGAAAGCCCTAGCGGCGCTGATGAGCTCGGCGATGCGGTCCAACTAGTCCTCGTATAGGTCATCGACCGGGCAGTAGCGCAGGAGCTCGCGTGCCATGAGCAGCGCGTCCGTGGGCGCGCGACGAGCGTGGGACGATGAGCCGACCGGAGTCAGTGACGGGGTGGCGGTGCGGCCGTCCCGCCGCATAGAAGGGTGCAGCGAGGACGCTTGCTGCTCGTTTCCCGCCGGGCCAATGGCGGCGTTGGCGGCGGGTGACGGAGAACGGCGGGGATGCCCGCCGACAGGGGCTGTCTGAGCGACACGGGCGGCGAGGGCGGCCCGACGCTCGGCGCGGGCTCGACGCGCGTCTACCATGGACGCGGTGGAGCGTGGATCGACGGAAGGAAAGCTTCAACGCACCCCTACTTGGCGCGCCAAATGTCGGATTACGGGTTCCAGCAAAACCCTTAAGGTTCGAACTCTGGGGTGCACACGAAGATCTCTCTCCCCCTAGCTCTCGCTCTCACCGCAATCTCAAAGCTCAGCTCGCCAAACCCGAAGAACAAGGGACACAAGAGTTTATACTGTTCGGGCCACCGATGTGGTGTAATACCCTACTCCAGTGTGGTGCGGTGGATTGCCTAGTAGGCTTGGATGAACAAGTACAAGGGAAGAACTACCTCCTGAGGAGAGGCGTTCTTGAGCTCAGTGAGCTTGTGTGTGTGAGGATGGTCTGAATGATCCCTCCTCTCCTCGACAGGGTGGTGGCTAGTCCTATTTATAGAGGCCCGAGTCCTCTCCCCAAATATTAGACGGAAAGGGATCCCACAACGGTCAATTTGAAGGGGGACAGCTAGTACAAGCTATCCTAACAAAAGGTGGTCTTCGCCTGTCAAAGGCTCTGGTGGTGACGCCGTCGTGGGCTCCGCGATGACCTCTGTCCTGCCATCCTGCTGGTCTTGGTCTTGTTGCACCGATATGAAAACCTTTGCCTTACGCCTCGGGACTCCTCGCCTGCGCCTACTCCTTTAACACCAAAGAGGAAACCAGTACTCTGCGCTCGCTGGCGCTTGCCTGGCGCCCGCCTGGCCCTAGTCGTCATGGCTCACATCACAGGAACCTTGCGAGGTGCCCCTCGCCCTGATCTCTCCGCTCCTCATGAGCCAGCCTAGTAAGGCCGCCCCTGAGCTGGTCTTGTGTCGTCCGCCTCGCGAGGCTCGGCCCCTCGTGAGGGTCTTGAGTGTTTGCTGGTGAAAATGGGTCGTACAGGGCCGCTGGTGGAGTCACGCCACAGGCCGCAGGCAGGCAAGTCTGGGGACCCCCGTTCCCAGAACGCCGACATCAGCTCCTCGTCAACTTCTCCAACAAGGTGTACAAACCGAGGGACGAGCACATGGAGGCACACCTCGTGGAGGTGCGCAAGATGGAGAAGCAATTCCTGGGCCTGGAAATGCAACATGTGCCATGCGGCACAAACAAGGAAGCCGATGAGATCACCAAGAGGGCGTCAAGGCGTCAGCCCCAAGAGCCTGGTGTCTTCGAAGATCGACTCTTCAAGCCCTCGGTGGCCCCCTCGGCCGTGGAGCCTGCACCGCCTCAGGAGGAGCTCCCCCAGCCACCAGCCTCGGGAGCCCCCGCCTGCGGCCCGACCTCAGGAGCGCGCCTGCTCCTGGTGCTCGAGCCTCAGGAGGGGTGCTGGACCGAGGAATTCAGAGCATACCTGGTGCAAGGAACGCTGCCGGAGAAAGAGGACGACGCAGAGCGCGTGGCCCGGCAAGCTACGGCATATTGCATGCAGGATGGTGAGCTGTACAGAAAACAACCAAATGATGTTTGCTTGCGATGCATCTCCAGGAATCAGGGGAGCGAGCTGCTAGCTGACATACACGGCGGAGATTGCGAGCATCACTCGTCGTCACGCAGCCTGGTTGGCAAGGCATTCCGCAGCGGGTCCTACTGGCCCACGGCGCTCAACGACGCAACCGAGCTGGTAAGATCTTGCGAGGCCTGCCAGTTCCATGCCAAGCAAATCCACCAGCCGGCCCAGGGCCTCCAGACTATCCCACTCTCATGGCCGTTCGCGGTCTGGGGGCTGGATATCCTGGGTCCGTTCCCTTGAGTGCCTGGGGGCTACCGCTACCTCTACGTTGCCGTCGACAAGTTCATCAAATGGGCAGAGGTGGAAGCCGTCCGCACTATTCCAGCCGGGTCGGCAGTTAAGTTCATCAAGGGCCTCGTGAGCCAGTTTGGGTCCCTAACCACATCATCACCGACAAAGGCTCGCAGTTCACTAGCAATCTCTTCAAGACATATTGTGCTAACCTTGGAACGCAGATATGCTACGCCTAAGTGGCACACCCCAGGAGCAATGGCCAAACCGAGCGCGCCAACGCAGAGGTCTTGAGAGGCCTCAAGACCATGACCTTCAAGAAGAAGCTCGAGGCATACGGTAGGGGCTGGCACGATGAGCTCCAGTCCGTGTTGTGGTCCATCCGCACCACCGCCACCAAGCCAACGGGCGAGACCCCATTCTTCCTCCTCTACGGAGCCAAAGCAATCCTCCCTCACGAGGTCAAGCATCGCTCCGCGCGGGTCCTGGCGTTTGACGAGGCACGTCAGGACGCCATGCAGGGGATGGACCTCATGCCGGGGGAGGAGCGCCGCCGTCAAGCCTCACTCCGGGCGGCAAGATACCAGCAGGCGCTGTGACGGTATCACTGCCGCAGCGTCCGCTCCAGGACACTCGAGGTGGGCGATCTCGTCCTGAGGCGGGTGCTCTCCAGGGAAGGGCTGCACAAGCTCTCACCCATGTGGGAGGGCCCATTTAGGATTGCCCGCGTCTCCAGGCCTAGCGCCGCACGCCTGGAGACGCAGGACGGGATCCCCATCCAGAACGCCTCGAACATCCAGCACCTCCGGAAGTTCTACCCATGAAGCAAGGTCCAGTGCCTGTGAAGGTCTCTGCTCTTGACACTCTCACGTAATAATGAGTGGGGCTGTACACACCCCGGAGTCTCCGGAGGGCCGCCCTCGGGCCTTAGGGGCTCCCTCCCATGTCCTAGTGGCAGCACTTAGCTCCGCGCTAGTGAGAAGACTAGACTAGGTGCCGGACACGGCTATTCATTTGCTTTCTGTAGTTGGCTTGCACCCCTTTTAAATGGAATTTGAAGTTTTGGCGTTTCTCGATGGCTTGGTTGATTCCCTTCTTCTCTCTGTTTCTCCCCTCAGTTCTTTGCTTTGCGCCAGGGAGGGCGGCAGTTGCCCGATGCTCACCCTCGCACGCCTCGCGAGGGGCTGGACAGGTGTGTGTGTGTGTGTGTGTGCGCGCGCTCCCCTGGTCTCCGCGAGGCGCCCTCGACTAAGCTCTTGATTGGCACACTCCCATTTTTTTTAAAGTCCGTGCCCCACGGGTACCATGACGTGGTGCGCTAGGCCATGATCAGCCCATGCCTGAGGCCTCGCGCAAGGAGGGTTAGGGATTTCCTAACAAATTTTCGCAGCTTCGCGATGTCTCCCTAGTCCGCAGTAGGGAAGCCTCAACCATGCCAGGAGGCGCGCGCCCTCACAAGGTGGGAGCTTCCTCGGATGTATCAAGCTAAGTTATCCCTCTACTCCTACATGAAGCATAGATGCCATAACACAACCCGAAAACAATAAGCATAGCATAAAGCAGCATAAGCATTATGGTTCATTACACGCCCTCGCAGGGGCCCATACTTGTTTCTTGTAATACAGGAAGAGAGGAAAGGACAGGCAAAAGCGGCTCCTACGCCCGTGGCTGCCCATGAAGATCAGCCCCCAGCGCCCCCCGACTCAGCCGGAGCCCTCCTCGCGGATGGTGGCGGGTCGTCGGAGGAGGAGCTGCCGCTGCCGGACGAGCCGCGGCCATCGCCGAGGGCGAGTTCGCCCTCATCCACATCACGGCCGTCACCAAGGCCGAGCACTTTGTCACCGTCGTTGTCTTTAGGGCAGCACCCAGCACGGCGACCGTCTTCCCCGAACACCCTCACGAAGAGGGTCACGGCACCGTCGTACTTGAAGTGGAGGGTGCACCGCCTACTCAGACCGCGCACGCGGGCGAACATATGCCAGCCGCGGGCCAGGGCGACATTGCCCGCGATGGAGACCTCCACCGCGACCCACAAGGCCTTGCTGCAGCAGCCGTCGGCCTGCAGCCAGAGGCTGCCAGGACCCGCGGTCGGCAACTCACCGGCAAAGGAGCGCGGAAGTTGAAGCCAGGTGCCGGCCGGGTTCTCCGACCACACGACAAACTCCGGTAGCACCTCCGCTGAGTGGAAGCGCGGCCGGGGAGGCCGGGCGACCATGGCGCACCTCCCTTCGTTGGCGGGACTGCCACGCCTCGGGCGGTTCCCGGTGCGCGAAGAGACGCCGCCACGGCCGCCAGGGGCGGCGCCAGACCCTGAAGAAGTTCGTCCGCGCACACGGGGGACCATAGCGAGGGTTGCGGTGTGCTTGCGGGGGCGACCGCGCCCCCTCTTAGGCGATGGCGAGCCGGGCCCCTCCTGGCGAACCTTCCCCTTCTCTGTGGCCGAGAACCTCTCCATCGGCATCATGAGTGTCGCTGCAAGGTGGTGGAGCAAAGAGGAAGAAGAAGCAGGCGGAATGGAGAAAGAGATGAGCGACGGGGGCTCCGCCCCTCTCCTCATTTATAGCCAGAAGGAGGCCAACTGTCGACCTCCACGATCGCAGGTAATGATGATTTTCTTCTGCATGCAGCAGGGTCTCGTCAAGTCAAACGGTTGCCGAGGCAGCGTGGGGAAGCGGAGACGCCCACGTGCCGTTAGTCACCACGCGTCAATCAAGGCCGCGGGCGGTTGGCGCCCGCGGCACTCCACTTGCCCTTTGGCTTCGCCTCGAAGCCATGTCCGAGCGCGCCTTGGGCCCGGGGGCTACTGTCGGCATCCTGGGAACGGGGGTACCCAGACTTGCCTGCCTGTGGCCCACGGCGTGGCTCCACCAGCGGCCTGGCACGGCCCATCTTCAGCGGCAATCACTCAAGACCCTCATGAGGGGCCAAGCCTCATGAGGCGGACGACGCAAGACCTCCACAGGGGCGGCCTCACTAGGCTGGCTCCCGAGGAGCGGAGATATCAAGGCAGGGGGCACCTCGTGAGTTGCGCGTGACGTGAGCCATGACGACCAAGGCCAGGCGAGCGCCAGCTGGTGTAGTGTACCAGTTTCCTCTTTGGTGCTAAAGGGGCGGGCGCAGGCGAGGAGTCCCGAGGCATCAGGCAAAGGTTTCCATATCGGTGCAACGAGACCAAGACCAGCAGGACGGCAGGACGGAGGTTACCACGGAGCTACAACAGCGTCACCACCAGAGCCTTTGGCAGGCGAAGACCATCTTTTGTCAGGATAACTTGTACTAGTTGTCTCCCTTCAAAATTGGTCGTTGTGGGATCCCTTCTCGCCTAACATTTGGGAAGAGGACCAGGGCCTCTATAAATAGGACTAGCCACCACCATAGAGGGGGACGGATCATTCGGACCACCCTCACACACACTAGCTCCCCAAGCTCAAGAACGCCTCTCCTCAGGAGGTTGTTCATACCTTGTACTTGTTCATCCTCAGCCTACAAGGCAATCCACCACACCTCACTGGAGTAGGGTATTACACCACAACAGTGGCCCGAACCAGTATAAACTTTTGTGTCTCTTGTCCCTTGGGTTCGGCGAGCTAGGCCTTGAGATCATTGCGAGAGCGAGCTAGGGAGAGAGAGTTCTTCGTGTGCACCCCAGTGTTCGAACCTCAAGGGTTTGCTGGAACGCAGAATCCGACAGCCGGCATGAGCTCCCCCATATCATTACAGTGGCGCTTGAGCCGGCCCAGCTTCTGTTTGAGGGGAAGGAAGTGGCAGTTTTTCTCTAACATGAGGACAACTAAGCCGACGTTAATACTTTCTGAGGAGTGAATAATGGTTGAGATCCGGCGCACCCAATGGGTCATTGACTCTCCTTCGCCCTGGACACAAGTGTCCAACTAGAGAATCGACATGGGCTGCTTGCATGTATCTTTGACATTCTGAATGAAACGGGACTTCAGTTCAGCCCATGAACCAATGGAGTTAGAGGGCAATCCCTTCAACTAGTTACGAGCCGGCCCGTCCAACATCATGGTGAAATACTTAGCACATGCAGCATCACTAACATCCAACATCTCCATAGCCATCTCATAGCTCTCAATCCAAGCCTCTGGGGGTTGATCCGTTGTATAGTTAGGCACCTTACGGGGGCCTTTGAAATCCTTAGACAAGCGCTCATTGCGTAAAGCCGACACTAAACATGGCACACCCAGGGTTCTAGAGGTCACTCCTGCCCCCACAGACGTTGACGGATAAACCGGAGATTGCTGTTGAGCCGCTAGCTGAGCCGCCAGCTCAGCCTCGCGCCGCGCCCTGCCCTGGTCCACCAAAGCCTGAACATCATTGCCAGCACGCGGCGGGTCAGGCCTACGAAGCTAGTTGTGGTGCCGCTCACTGCTCGACGCCGCTGGCGAGTCAATGTGCCGGCTATAACTTGGGCTCGGACGCGGAGTTGAATGAATCCGTTCAAGAATGTACGAGTAAGCTGCCTGTTGAGCCACTGCTGTGTGAAGTTCTCTGGCCATCCACATCTCCACCGTGGCTGGAGACTCGCCTTCCACTAGGAGGGTCACCAATCGCGTCGCCGCGGCAATCATGTCATCCAGAGGATTGGAATAATAACCCGGCGGAGTTGGAGCGTGCTGAGGCGGAGCCAAGCGGGGCGGGTCAGCAGCTCATGGCTGAACCGGCGCTCCCGTCACCGGTGTTTCACCAGCCCGGTTCATCATAGGCGGGTCACTGGTCCCTTCCCCAGTTGTGTTGAAGAGGTTTCTCGCATTGTAATCCGGAGGTAAGCGACTCTGGTGCCTCCTTCTCATGATGGCATTTGAAGCGTTTTGATCCAAGGTAAGCCAGAAAGATTCTGCATGAATCTGTTGTGCCTGAGCGTCCAAAGCAGCTTGCTCCGTGGCCATCCTAGTGTTCTCAGCCGCCAGCTCTTCCTTGGCTTGAGCTATCTCATCGCGTAGCTTCGCAACATCAACTTTATGCTAGTCTTGAGTGTCCGGGGTCACCTCCGTCCCCATCAAAGTTGTCAAAGCATCCAGCAGTTCGGTCAGAACCTGAGCCAGCGGGCGCGCAGAGCCGCTAGCCCTAGCCGTCGCCGCAGCTGTTGAGCTGGAGGTCATGGCCGCGGTGGTCGTCGACTAGATCACTGGTTGTGTACCGGCCATAAATATTGCAACCCTGTTCGGCGGCTCATAGGGGTCCGGAATATTGTCACCATCGGAACAGCTCCCAAGTCGGCCATCTTGCAGTTGATACATTGAACCGGTCTCACCGGTTGACGACTCACCATCAGAGTAGATGGTCGTCTCACCGCTGGACACAGATCCTTCCTCAAATTCCGCCCCATGGATGAAACCAACAAAGGCATGCTTCACGGCATCTTGAACTTTGGCGGGTCGTGCACGCTGAGCCGTCTCGATGATGTCGGTGCAGGTGTCTGGCTAAGGGCCCGACTCGCCGATCTTGCCGATGAAGACGTGGATTCCGCCGAAGGGGACCCGGTACCCATACTTAATTGAGCCGGCCTTGGGACCCCAGCAAGCGTTGTCGATGTAGAGCTTGCCGCGGTGACTCTTGGTCATCCGGCCCACGGCGTATCCCTTGATCCTTGCGAAGTTGCCCTTCAAGAACTCGAAACCACAGTGCGCTGGCCCCACGGTGGGCGCCAACTGTCGTGGACTTAACACGGAAGGACTTAGGTGTGGAGCCATCGCAACTAGGTTAGCTTAAAGGGGTTAATCGGGACAAAGGACACAGAGAGTTTATACTGGTTCGGTCCCTCGGAACAAGGTAAAGGCTTACTCCAGTTTGTGGTGATATTGCTTGGGTTTCGATTAACTAGGGAGCGAATACGCTTGACCTAGTTCTCGATCTTTTGTTTCTTGAGTTAATCCGCCGCCGGGTCACCCCTTTATATGCATAGGTTGATGCACGGCGGCTTACAGAGTCCCGGCCGTCTCATACACAATGTGTCTGGCTCGGTGACTAACTAAGCTCGCCTTACAATACAAGTTACACATATGGCGGTTCATCCTCTTGGGCCTCAAGTCGCCTCTGGGTCTTGGGCCTTCAATAGGCTTCCTTCATGACCCGCCATCTTCATCTTTAAGTCATCAGTGGTATGAACCGGCCCCTCCTGGGCGGGTTATACCTAATAGCTATATCCCCAACAGGAGCCAAAGAATATTTGCAAGTATTAGCAGCTGAGTTGTTAATTCAACCACACCTGGAGATTAATTATCTGCAGCAAAGTGATCAGTAGCAAAGTAGTATGATAGTTTTGATAGTAGTAGCAATAGCAATAGTGACGGCACCAGTGATAGCAATGATTTTGTAGCAAGTGCAATAGTAACAGCAGTAGTAGTAACTTAGCAGAAAAAATATAAGAGAAATTCGTAGGCATTGGATCGGTGAATTCGTTGGATGATATTCATCATATAACAGTCCTAACCTAGGGCGATACAACACTAGCTCCAGTTCATAAATACAATGTAGGCATGTATTCCGTAAATAGTCATACGTGCTTATGGAAAGAACTTGCATGACATCTTTTGTCCTACCCTCCCGTGGCAGCGGGGTCCTATTGGAAACTAAGGGATATTAAGGCCTCCTTTTAATAGAGAACCGGAACAAAGCATTAACACATAGTGAATACATGAACTCCTCAAACTACGGTCATCACCGGGAAGTGTCCCGACTATTGTCACTCCGAGGTTGCCGGATCATAGCACGTAGTAGGTGACTATAACTTGCAAGATCGGATCTAGAACATAGATATAATGGTGATAACATAAATGGTTGAGATCTGAAATCATGGCACTCGGGCCCAAACTGACAAGCATTAAGCATGGCAAAGTCATAGCAACATCAATCTCAGAACATAATGGATACTAGGGATCAAGCCCTAACAAAACTAACTCGATTACATGATGAATCTCATCCAACTCCTCACCGACCAGCGAGCCTGCGAAGGAATTACTCACTCCTGGTGGGGAGCATCATGGAATTGGCGATGGAGAAGGGTTGGTGATGACGAAGATCGAAGATCCCCCTCTCCGGAGCCCCAAACTGACTCCAGATTTGGCCTCCCGATGAAGAACGGGAGGTGGCAGCGGCTCCATCTTGCGAAACGCGATAATTCTTTCTCCCTGATTTTTTCTCCAAATATGTAATTTTATAGTACCAAGGTTGGAGTCTGCGGGGCCACCAGGTGGGGATAACCCACCTAGGCGCGCCTGGAGGGGGGCGCCTTGATGGGTTGTGCCAACCTAGGTGCCCCCTCTGGTGGTTCTTGGCTCCAGAAATTCTTATTTATTGAATAAAAAATCCTCGCAAGGTTTTGTTCCGATCCGAGAGCTTTTACTTCTGCACAAAAACAACACCATGATAGTTCTGCTGAAAACAGCATCAGTCCGGGTTAGTTTCATTCATATCATGCAAATTAGAGTCCAAAACAAGAGGAAAAGCGTTAGGAAAAGTAGATACGATGGAGACGTATCAACTCCCCCAAGCTTAAACCTTTGCTTTTCCTCAAGCAATTCAGTTGATAAACTGAAAGTGAAAAAGGAAAACTTTTACGAACTCTTTTGCTCTTGTTTACATAAATAAGCTTAAGTAGCACCCATGTTTTCAGCCAAGATTATAACTAACCATGTCGACAGTAACTCTTAAAAATTATATTAACTCATATCAATGACATAATCAGCTAGCGAGCAATAATAAGATATGTCAAACAACAACACGTTGTAAGAACAACTATGATATAATATGACAATAGTGGTATCTCGCTAGCCCTTTCTGGGACCACAAAACATAAATGCAGAGCACCTCAAAGTTCAAGCAGCGACTAAACATTGTAATTCATGGTAGAAAAGATCTAGTCATGATGCACCCAACCTTAGCTACACACAATGCATGAGGATGACAATAGTGCTCTCAGGTTCTGGCGCTTATTTGAGAAGGTGATGACACAACATAAAAGTAAATAGATAGTCCCTTCGCAGACGGAAGCAGTGATTTGTAGCAGTGCCAGAGCTCAAGTTTTTAAAACAGAGGTAAATGAAATTTTGAGAAATGCACTCTTCTTGTTTACTTAGCGACCATTAGTAATCGGTATCTTCCATGCTAAACACATTAGTGGCGGTTCCCAAGCGATAAAAGTAAAGGTTTACTCTCCCTCCACCAACAATCACACTCCACGGATTGTCCAAAACAACGGGTGCCGTCCATACCAACAACAGTCCCGAGGGAGTTTTGTTTAATTATTTGCAATTTGTGTTCAGGACTGGGAATCCCTATTACTGCCCCTCTTGTGCAAGGACAAGCGAATAAACACTCATCATGAGAATAACCCGCTTAGCATGGAAGATACTGACTACCTCCTGTCGCTCTATGAACAATCCAGGCACACAAAAAAGGATATTTATTTGAAGTTTTTAGAGGTGGCACATGCAAATTTACTTAGGACAACAGGGTAATACCGCATATAGATAGGTATGGTGGATTCAACTAGAATAACTTGGGTTTCAGGTTTTTGATGCACAAGCAGAATTCCCACTTAGTATAGGTGAAGGCTAGCAAATAGGTTGAGAAGCGGCCAGCTAGAGAGCAAAAACGGTCATGAACATGCATTATGCATAAGTAACATTGGATACTAGCATGAGTAGGATATGAACACCATGAACATAAATATCATAGAGGCTATGTTGGTTTTGATTCAACTACATGCATGAACATGTGCCAAGTCAAGCCACTCGAACATTCAGAGGAGGATGCCATATCATCATACTACATCACAATCATTTTTACGCAATGTTGACATCCAAGATAAATCATTATCCACTCCTAGATACTTAAGCATGGCATGAGAGACTATAATCTCTAATTGTCATTGCAAACATGTTTGATCATAACAGGTTGAATCATGGATACTAGGTTAAACATATTTACAAAAATAGAACAAGTCAAGATCATAACTGTTTCCCTCTGCCACAGCCAGTTCATCAAATATCGTCATTATTGCCTTTCACTTGCACGATCGAACGATTTGAAAATAATAATAGTGCAAGAGTACCGTGGACTAAGCAGGAATCTGCAAACATTTTATTCGAAAGGAGAAGAATAAGTAATATGGGCTCTATGGTAGATCAGCGATAATTCATATGAGAGCCACTCAACATTTTCATTGTGGTCTTCTCCTCGGTATGACTCAATAAAAAGAAAAAGAAATTCGGAGAAACAAACTAAAATATTTTTGGAGTTTTGGGTTTTTCTTAAACAAGCAAATAAAAGGGGAAAACAAAAACGAGAAAAACTATTTACACGGGAAAGCTCCCAACAAGTAATAGAAGAACAAGGAAATCTTTTTGGGTTTTATTTTTAGTACTACAAAAATTTAAACTAGGAAGAAAAACCGAAAAGAAGCAGGAAATATATTTTTGGATTCTCTCAAAGTTTTTCAAACACACAAGAAGAAAGCGAGAAAATAAATTCTGCATGGATAATACAATGAAAGAGTGTGGACACCGACAACTTTAATGAAATGTGTGAATATGAATGTAATGTCGGTGGAAATACGTACTCCCCCAAGCTTAGGCTTTTGGCCTAACTTGGTAATCACCACTCGAAGAAGCCATCAGGTCCCACGTTTGAAGTGTTGGGGAGCGGTCACCTAAGGATCCCACTGCTGAGGCTCCGCCTGTGCCGCAGCTAGGTTGTTCCGGTAGGTGACGACGTCCTCAGGCATAATCCTGTATTTTCCCCTGGCAATAGGATCAAGCAAAGCAGGTGCAGGCAAAGGAATAACATCATAGGTAATATCACTAAAGACCAAGTTATAAGGAACATCCATATTGGTGTTCTCGATATCAATAAAGTGGTGATGTGTCATAGCCACGCGATCTAGGTAAACCTTGGGCAAGGGGTAATCATGTTGGCGTATCTGGACGTTAAAGTGACTCGCTAGGCAAGTAGCATAAATGCCACCATGTATTTTGCCCTTGGATCTGTTAATGTGGAGGCGACGTGCCACAATAGCTCCCAAGCATATGTCACAAAATTCAGTAAGCGGTGTCTGATGGGGTTCAGCATATAAGTTAAACTGCACCTCAGGGGGATTATTCCTAACTAAGAAATGAAAATGTTGCACAATGGAATTTGTGAGGAGATGATACTATTCACATTCGGCTGCGATGAAGTCGGTGAGGCTGGCATTAGCACCATATTGTACAAACTCTTGAAGGATTACGGCTCCTTCCATGAATGGGTTATGCGGCCATTCGCATGGCCATACCTTCACCATTCTCCGGGTGTGGAGATCACTGTCAGATGACTCCCCAATAACTCTCTTGGAGTTCTTCTTGGAAGCAAACTTCCTAAAGATACTCATCTTTTTTCTATGAACAAAATTCTGAAATTTTTAGTCCACAAAAATTTTCTCAACAGAACTTCATAAGATTGGTAGCAACTACTCATAGGTATGCATAGAGGCCATATCAAGCATTCAAACTACTTAGAACTCTAAGAATTCAACATGCAAGCTCATCTACTGCAGCGCCAGGAGTCACTAATTATTCTAAATATAAACCACTAAAGCAAAAACTCATTGGACCAATGGAGGAGTCACATACCAAGCAACAATCCCCCGAAACAGTTTTGGAAATGGAGCTTCGAGCAAAGAGATCGAAATCCGTGGTTTTGAGAGCAAGAACACGAGAGAGAGAGAGAGAGAGCAATGGTGACTTTTTTTAGAGGTAGGTGATGATATGGGATGAAGGGATAAGTGAGGGGGCCCACGTGGGGACCACAACCCACCAGGGCGCGCCTAGGGGTCCTGGTGTGCCCAAGTGGGTTGTGCCCACCTGGTGCACCTCCCTCTGATGTTATTTGCACCAAAAAATCTTAAATATTCAGAAAAAAATGTATTAAATTTTCAGAGCATTCTGAGAACTTTTATTTTTGGGTCATTTTTTTATTGCATGGGAAATTCAGAAAATAGACAAAACATAGTATTTTATTTTATTTAACTAATAAAAATAGAAAACAAAAGGTAGGCACAGAACGTAGTGCTCACTAAATTCATCACTTCATACCTCTAAAAATGATCCATTAATAAGGTTGATCAAGTCTTAATAACAACCACTTTCGATTAGCATGAAACCGAAGAACTTTCGTAAATCACTAAGTTACCTCAATGGGGATATGAATGTCCCCAACAATAAGCATTTCATATTTCTTTTTGTCAGTAGGTAGAGGTAGTTGGAAACTTCCAATAGTGATTGTCGGAGATTTTTCAATAACATTAATACCATTCACTTGGAATTGTTTCTTCAAAAAGTGCACCGTATGCTCATCTTGATATGAAAAGTGACCTTGCTTTTATTGCAATCAATAACAGCCCCTGCAATATTCAAAAAGGGTCTACCAAGGATAATCGACATTGTCGTCCTCGGGCATCTCAAGTATAACAAAGTCGGCCAAGATAGTAACATTAGCAACAACAATGGGCACATCCTCACAAATACCGATAGGTATGGCCGTTGATTTATCAGCCATTTGCAAAGATATTTCAGTAGGTGTGAGTTTATTCAAATAAAGTCTTTTATATAAAGAGAAAGGCATAACACTAACACCAGCTCCTAAATCACATAAAGTAGTTTTCACATAGTTTCTTTTGATGGAGCAAGGTATAGTGGGGATTCCCAGGCCTCCAATTTTTTTAGCTACTCCATATTTAAAAGTATAATTAGCAAGCATGGTGGAGATTTCAGCTTCCGGTATTTTTCTCTTGTTGGTGATGATGTCTTTCATGTACTTTGCATAAGTAGGGATTTTCAGGATATCAGTCAAGCGAGTACGCAAAAGGACTAGCCTAACCATTTCAGCAAAGCGGTCAAATTCTCCATCATCTTTCTTTTTAGTTGACTTAGGTGGAAAGGGCATAGGTTTTTGAACCCATGGTTCTCTTTCCTTCCCATGCTTTCTAGCAACAAAGTCCCTTTTATCGTATCTTTTATTCTTGCGTTGTGGGTTATCAAGATCAACTGCTGGTTCTATCTCAACATCATTGTCTGGTTCTTTATTATTTGTTTGAGTGTTTTCATGAACCTCATCATTATCTTTTTCATTATCAGAGGGTGAGTGTTCATTACCAGATTGAGTTTCAGCATCAGAGATAGAGACTTCATTATCATTATCAGGAGGTTTTTCTACTTCAGGTTCACTAGAGGCATGCAAAGTCCTATCATTTTTCTTCTTTTTATTTTTAGAAGAACAAGGTGCATCAATGTTAATTCTTTGAGAGTCTTGTTCAATTCTTCTTGGGTGCCCTCTGGATAAAGTGGTTCCTGAGTCATTCTACCTCCTCTAGTCATTACTCTAACAACATGATCGTTGATATTATTATTCATTTCATCAAGCAATTCTCTTTGAGATTTAGCAACTTGTTCTAATTGAGTTTGAACCATAGAGGCATGCTTTCCTACACCTCTAACATCATTTGAGATTCTAAATAACAAGTCACTCAAGCGAGCAATCATATCAGAGTTGTATTTCAATTGTTTCATAACATTTGCATTGAAGTGATCTTGCTTTCTAATGTAGTTATCAAACTCATAAAGGCATTGACTAGGATGCATATTGTAAGGATTGTCATTGTCATTGAATTTCATTAAATAATTTACCTCTACCACCTTAGGTGGTGGTGGTGTTTCAAGCCCATGTATTTCTTCAATAGGAGGTAAATTTTTGACATCCTCAGCTTTAATACCTTTTTCCTTCATAGATTTCTTTGCCTCTTGCATATCCTCATGACTGAGATATAAGATACCCCTCTTCTTCGGAGTAGGTTTGAGCGGTGGTTCGGGAAGAGTCCAATCATCATAATTTTTCAATATGTTATTCAATAATTCTTCAGCTTGTCCAATAGTTCGTTCCCTGATAACACAACCAGCACAACTATCTAGGAAATCCCTAGAAGCATCGGTTAGTCCATTATAAAAGATATCAAGTATTTCGTTTTTCTTAAGAGGATGATCAGGCAAAGCATTAAGCAATTGGAGAAGCCTCCCCTAAGCTTGTGGGAGACTCTCTTCTTCAATTTGCGCAAACTTAAATATTTCCTGTAAGGTAGCTTGTTTCTTATGAGCAGGAAAATACTTTTTAGAGAAGTAATAAATCATATCCTCGGGACTACGCACACAACCAGGAGCAAGAGTATTATACCAAGTCTTAGCATCACCCTTTAATGAGAACTGAAATAATTTGAGAATATAATAGTAGCGAATTTTCTCATCATGAGCAAAAAGAGTGGCTATGTCATTCAACTTAGTAAGATGTGCCACAACAGTCTCAGTTTCATAACCATGGAAAGGATCAGATTCAACCAAAGTAATTAACTCTGGGTCGATAGATAATTCATAATCCTTGTCATCAACAAAGATAGGTGAAGTAGCAAACTTAGTATCACATTTCATTCTAGCATTCAAGGATTTTTCTTTCATTTTGCATAATACTTTCTTAAGATCATCTCTATCATTGCAAGCAAGAACGTCTCTAGTTGTCTCCTCATCCATAACATAACCTTCCGGTACCTTTGGCAATTCATATCTAGGAGAACTAGTTCTAATAGGTGTTTCAAGATTTTCAGTTTCAAGCTCTTCATCAGTTTCAGCATTCTCAAAAGCTTTAGTTCTAGCAAGTTGTTCATCAAGAAATTCACCTAGTGGCACATTATCATCAATCAAGGTACTAGCATCATCATAAATATCATTCATAGCAGAAGTAGCATCATCAATAACTTGCGACATATCAGGATTAAAAGCATGTGGTGGTGTTGCAAGTTTACTTATAACAGAAGGTGAATCAAGTGCAGAGCTAGATGGCAAGTCCTTACCTCCCCTCATCTTGGAGGGAAAAATCTTAGTCTTAGCATCCTTTATATTCTTCATAGTGATAATTGGATAATAATCCCAAGTGACTCCACAAATATAGCTATGCTCCCTGGCAACGGCGCCAGAAAAAGGTCTTGATAACCCACAAGTATAGGGGATCGCAACAGTTTTCGAGGATAGAGTATACAGCCCAAATTTATTGATTCGACACAAGGGGAGCCAAAGAATATTTGCAAGTATTAGCAGCTGAGTTGTCAATTCAACCACACCTGGAGATTAATTATCTGCAGCAAAGTGATCAGTAGCAAAGTAGTATGATAGTTTTGATAGTAGTAGCAACATCAACCTTTGACGGTAACAGTGATAGCAATGATTTTGTAGCAAGTGCAATAGTAACAGTAGCAGTAGTAACTTAGCAGAAACAATATAAGAGAAATTCGTAGGCGTAGGATCGGTGAATTCGTTGGATGATATTCATCATATAACAGTCATAAATATAATGTAGGCATGTATCGTAAATAGTCATACATGCTTATGGAAAGAACTTGCATGACATATTTTGTCCTACCCTCCCGTGGCAGCGGGGTCCTATTGGAAACTAAGGGATATTAAGGCCTCCTTTTAATAGAGAACTGGAACAAAGCATTAACACATAGTGAATACATGAACTCCTCCAACTACGGTCATCACCGTGAAGTGTTCCGACTATTGTCACTCCAAGGTTGCCGGATCATAACATGTAGTAGGTGAATATAACTTGCAAGATCAGATCTAGAACATAGATATAATGGTGATAATATAAACGGTTCAGATCTGAAATCATGGCACCCGGGCCCAAAGTGACAAGCATTAAGCATGGCAAAGTCATAGCAACATCAATCTCATAACATAATGGATACTAGGGATCAAGCCCTAACAAAACTAACTCGATTACATGATGAATCTCATCCAACTCCTCATCGACCAGCGAACCTACGAAGGAATTACTCACTCCCGGTGGGGAGCATCATGGAATTGGCGATGGAGAAGGGTTGGTGATGACGAAGATCGAAGATCCCCCTCTCCGGAGCCCCAAACGGACTCCGGATCTGGCCTCTCGATGAAGAACAGGAGGTGGCGGCGGCTTCGTCTTGTGAAACGCGATAATTCATTCTCCCTGATTTTTCTCTCCAAATATGTGATTTTATAGTATCAGTGTTGGAGTCTGCGGGGCCACCAGGTGGGGACGACCCACCTAGGCACGCCTGGAGGGAGGGCGCGCCCTGGTGGGTTGTGCCCACCCAGGTGCCCCCCCTCCGGTGGTTCTTGGCTCCAGAAATTCTTATTTATTGAATAAAAAATCCTCGCAAAGTTTCATTCCAATCCGATAACTTTTATTTCTGCACAAAAACAACACCATGGTAGTTCTGCTGAAAACAGCGTCAGTCTGGGTTAGTTTCATTAAAATCATGCAAATTAGAGTCCAGAACAAGAGGAAAAGCGTTCGGAAAAGTAGATACGACGGAGATGTATCACTGTGGATCTCAGACAGATGGTAACAGGAACAAGGGACACGATATTTACCCAGGTTCGGGCCCTCTTGATGGAGGTAAAACCCTACGTTCTGCTCTTGTTTATATTATCAGAGATGTATCAAGTGCAGAGTTGATCTACCTCGAGATCGTAAGATGGGTTCTAACTCTAAGGCTAGGTGAATGTGATTGTGTTGAAGTCCACTCTATGGGCTAAACCCCTTGACTTATTGTAGGATCGAAAGTATGTCTAGAGGGGGGTGATTAGACTACTTGACCAAATAAAAATCTAGCCTTTTCCCAATTTTAAGTCTTGGCAGATTTTAGCAACTTAGTACTAGTCAAGCAATCAACCTACACATGCAAGTCTAAGAGTATAGCAGCGGAATGTAAAACATTGCACATTAAAGGTAAAGGGAGGAGTTTGGAGGGAGCAAACACAATGTAGACACGGAGATTTTTGGCGTGGTTCCGATAGGTGGTGCTATCGTACATCCACGTTGATGGAGACTTCAACCCACGAAGGGTAACGGTTGCGCGAGTCCACGGAGGGCTCCACCCACGAAGGGTCCACGAAGAAGCAACTGAAGGAAATATGCCCTAGAGGCAATAATAAAGTTGTTATTTATTTCCTTATATCATGATAAATGTCTATTCTTCATGCTAGAATTGTATTAACCGGAAACATAATACATGTGTGAATACATAGACAAACAGAGTGTCACTAGTATGCCTCTACTTGACTAGCTCATTGATCAAAGGTGGTTATGTTTCCTAGCCATAGACAAAGAGTTGCCATTTGATTAACGGGATCACATCATTAGGAGAATGATGTGATTGACTTGACCCATTCCCTTAGCTTAGCACTTGATCGTCTAGTATGTTGCTATTGCTTTCTTCATAACTTATACATGTTCCTATGACTATGAGATTATGCAACTCCCGTTTACCGGAGGAACACTTTGTGTGCTACCAAACGTCACAACGTAAATGGGTGATTATAAAGGTGCTCTACAGGTGTCTCCGAAGGTACTTGTTGGGTTGGCGTATTTCAAGATTAGGATTTGTCACTCCGATTGTCGGAGAGGTATCTCTGGGCCCACTCGGTAATGCACATCACTATAAGCCTTGCAAGCATTGCAACTAATGAGTTAGTTGCGGGATGATGTATTACGAAACGAGTAAAGAGACTTGCCGGTAACGAGATTGAACTAGGTATTGAGATACCGACGATCGAATCTCGGGCAAGTAACATACCAATGACAAAGGGAAACGTATGTTGTTATGCGGTTTGACCGATAAAGATCTTCGTAGAATATGTGGGAGCCAATATGAGCATCCAGGTTCCGCTATTGGTTATTGACTAGAGACGTGTCTCGGTCATGTCTACATAGTTCTCGAACCCGTAGGGTCCGCACGCTTAAAGTTCGATGACGGTTATATTATGAGTTTATGTGTTTTGATGTACCAAAGGTAGTTCGGAGTCTCGGATGTGATCACGGACATGACGAGGAGTCTCAAAATGGTCGAGACATAAAGATTGATATATTGGACGACTATGTTCGGACACCGGAATGGTTTCGGGGAGTATCGAGCATATACCGGAGTAACGGGGGGTTACCGGAACCCCCCGGGGAGACTAATGGGCCTATTGGGCCCTAGTGGAGAAGAGGAGGGGCGGCCAAGGGGCAGCCGCGCGCCCCCTCCCCCCCCCCAGTCCGAATTGGATAAGGAGGGGGGCGGCGCCCCCCCACCTTTCCTTTCCCCCCTCTCTCCTTCCCTCTCCTCTCCTACTCCCACATGGAAGGGGGGAGTCCTACTCCCAGTGGGAGTAGGACTCCTCATGGGGCGCGCCTAGGGTGGTCGGACCCCTCCTCCTCCACTCCTTTATATACGGGGAGGGAGGCACCCCTTGGAGACACAACAATTGATCCCTTGGATCTCTTAGCCGTGTGCGGTGCCCCCCTCCACCATAATCCACCTCGATAATATCGTAGCGGTGCTTAGGCGAAGCCCTGCGTCGGTAGAACATCATCATTGTCACCACGCCGTCGTGCTGACGGAACTCTCCCTCAAAGCTCGGTTGGATCGGAGTTCGAGGGACGTCATCGAGTTGAACGTGTTCTGAACTCGGAGGTGTCGTGCGTTCGGTACTTAATCGGTCGGATCGTGAAGACATACGACTACATCAACCGCGTTGTGCTTACGCTTCCGCTTTCGGTCTACGAGGGTACGTGGACACACTCTCCCCTCTCGTTGCTATGCATCACCATGATCTTGCGTGTGCGTAGGAAATTTTTTGAAATTACTACGTTCCCCAATAGCAACCTTGTCTATCCCACCATGGCCATCGCCCATGAAGGACTTGCCTCACTAGGGTAGATCTTCACGAAGTATGAGATCTCCTTGCCCGTACAAACTCCTTGGTTCAACTCCACAATCTTGACGGAGACTCCCAAGTGACACCTAACCAATCTAGGAGACACCACTCCCCAAAAGCTAACAGATGGTGTGTTGATGATGAACTCCTTGCTCTTGTGCTTCAAATGATAGTCTCCCCAACACTCAACTCTCTCTCACGGATTTGGATTTGGTGGAAAGATGATTTGAGTGGAAAGCAACTTGGGGAAGGCTAGAGATCAAGATTCATATGGTTGGAATGGAATATCTTGGTCTCAACACATGAGTAGGTGGTTCTCTCTCAGAAAATGTATGCTGGAAGTGTAGGCATGTTCTGATGGCTCTCCTCACGAATGAAGAGTGGGTGGAGGGGTATATATAGCCTCCACACAAATTCTAACCGTTACACACAAATCACCAAACTCGGTGGGACCGAATAATGAAACTCGGTCAGACCGATTTAGTTCAAAATGTGAACGTTAGGATATTCGGTGGGACCGACATGTCAACTCGGTGGGACCGATTTCATTAGGGTTAGAGCATAACGTAATCTCGGTGAGACCGATTACACAAACTCGGTGGGACCAATTTTGGTAATAAGCTAACCAAAGAGTTGGTCAGGCAAACTCGGTGGGACCGATTCACTCATCTCGGTGAGACTGAAACGTTACGAAGGGGAAACAGAGAGTTTGCATTGCGAACTCGGTGGGACCAATCGCTCATCTCGGTTGGACCAAAACGTTAAGAAGGGAAACAGAGAGTCTGCAATCCCATCTCGGTGAGACCGAGATCCCTATCGGTGAGACCGAAGTGACTAGGGTTTGTGGCAGTGGCTATGTCAAGTGAACTCAGTGGCGCCGGATAGAATGTTTCGGTGGGGTCGAGTTTGACTTTTGGTTTGGGACATATGTGGATATGAGAAAGTAGTTGAGGGTTTTTGGAGCATATCACTAAGCATATTGAGCAAGCAACCCATTAAGCAACACCTCATCCCCTCATCCCATTTTAAGCAACCCATTAATCTTGGATCACTAAAGGTAAAATGTAGAGTCTTGAGATTTAGAGCTTGAGCCAATCTTTTGTCCTTAGCATTTTGAGGGGTCCACATTCCTGATCCATGCCATGCCAATCATTGAACTTTCTTGAAATATTTATCTTGAAATAGCATTAGCTCAATGAGCTATATGTTGTTAGGAATTACCAAAACCACCCAGGGATAGTTCCACTTTCAATCTCCCCCTTTTTGGTAATTGATGACAACATATAGATCAAAGCTTCGACAAATGATCATTTGATTGAAATACATCGTCACTTTGAGAAGTATGTGATAAGCAAGAGCTCCCCCTAAATTTGTGCATTATTTAAAATTTGCTTTTGAATGCAAATGCACAATCGATTAGGATCATGGGTTACTCTTACATGTCACATACATCTTGGTGGAGCGCTCAAAATGATGGAAATTAAAAGCATGCACTCATCACCAAGCAAAGTGAATGAACATATATGGGATATAAGAGATAATATCATCCAAGCAAGCATTAAAGTAGCATATGATCAAACACATGATCAAACAAGTGTCTCACACAGACATAGAGTATCAACCAAGCACACAAAAAAGTTCAACCAAAAGCAAGAGAGACAAAGAAACAAAACACTCTCTCTTGAAGCCTATGATCTATACATTTCTCCCCCTTTGGCAACAAGTTACCAAAAAGTTCAAAAATGCATAGTGCTATGCGTCTCTCAGGCTTGGTCTTCGGGAGGTGGTGTAGAGAGAACTCCAAGGACTAAAGCATCAGTTCATGTAGTTGGACCTGGTGGAGTGGTTGATGAAGGTGGCACTAAAGCTGTAGCTGCTGGTGCTAACGATGTAGCTCTAGTATTTGGTACTGGCGCTGCAGCAGACCTCTGACTCCTTGGCACTCGCTGAAAAGCATCCGTAGTACCTTGTCCTCTCTTCTCCTCTGCTTCCTCCTGGAGCTGCTCAACTACTGTCTGAATCTCAATGACCTTCAGATCAAGATCATAAAACTTGGTCTCTATGATCCTCTCCAAGCTCTCCTGATTCTGAGTCATGGTGGCCAAGCCCTTCTCAATCCTCAAAGTCGATTGGATCAGATATGCTAGCTGATCTTGTTTGCTCTTCAAGATCACTTGAGATGCCTCTTCAACACTTGGCATCTTTGCAGCTTTCTCTGCCTTTGCCTTAGCTCTCTTCTCTTGTGCTTGTGCTGATGAAGGTTCATTCTCGTTCATTACAACTTCATTATCTTCAAAATCTGGGTACAGGGGTAAATGCTCTTTGTCTAATAAGTAAGTTCATGTGCCCATCTTTGAGTTGATGAGCACCTGAATGTGTGGAGCATACCCACAAGATCTCTTCTGGTCAGCAGTTGTCCTCTTGATTGTTTCCACTGTAAGTGCATCTAGTGCCCCTTAGTGATTTTGGTGTATTGAAGACTTATAAGTTAAGGGACTAATGTGTTTATGAGTGTACACAGGTCTATAAGTCTATGAGGAGTTTGATATTTACAGAGAAAGTCGACCCCTAAAAATGAAGTTCTTTGACTGAAGACTTTGGATTTCTGAAGACTTTTTGAAGACTTTGAAAGTGAAGAAATTGGTGTGACCTTGAAGACTTGGTATTCATTTGAGGAACATGAAGCGTGAAGACTTTTGTTTTCATAGTTTCATTTTCTCTTTCTTGAGTCATAGGAAACACCGTACTGTTAAAGGGGGTCGAGGAAATACTAAGGAAAAATTTCCATGTGATGCTCAACTCAAAATCCTACACCTACCAATCCCTTCGAGTGAAGCCATTGGAAATCTCATACAGTTCAGTCATATTCTTCAGTGACAGAGACGAAGTTCTTCTGGTCTCTAAGGAATTTGTTCTGACTGAGGAGTTAGGAATTCGCCAGTGCGGATTGCCTACACAGTGAGGAACATGATAGCCCTGAGGAATTTGAACCTCAAATTTCCGACCGTTGCTGTGCTATGCGCCAGTTGTCCCAAAATATCTACCCACCTAACGGTCATATCATTGAAGGGCATTTATGTCTTATCATGCGGGCTGCTCCCTAGGCTATAAATAGCCGCCCCCTACAACCACTAGCTGGTTGGCTGCTCCGAGAGAAACTGACACTTGTCATTTGAGAGCATCCCATCCTCCGAGGACTTTGAGCGAAAATCATCAAGTGAGGAAAAACCCAAACCCAAACACCTACAAACCCAAAGTGATTGAGCATCACTGAAGAGATTGATCCTGCGTGGATCCGACGCTTGTTACCTTTGAAGACTGTGCTTCTTCCAGACGGTTAGGCGTCATGGTCTAGAGCATCCAAGAGGAAATTGTGGATCGCCGAGTGACCGAGTTTGTGAAGGTTCGGAAGTCACCTGAAGACTTACCACGAGTGATTGGACGAGGTCTGTGTGACCTTAGTTCAAGGAGAATACGGTGAGGACTGTGTGTCCGGGACTGGGTGTCCTCAGGTTTAAATACCTAGCCGCTCCAACCAGACGTACAACTGAGACAGCAGTTGGAACTGGTCTACCAAATCATTGTCTTCACCAAGCCAACTGGTTCTATTTCCTCAACTCTTTCATTTCCTCATTCCTGTGTTGTGCAATTGTTCATATCTGTGTTCGAAGACTTTGAATGAAGACTTTCTCAATTTCCTCAGTTCAATTTCCTCAGTCTGTTTGTCTTCATCCTGTGTTATCCTGTGTTTACGCTTTCTGTACTCTGTGCTTGTTTTCATTTCATCATGATGACTATGCTTGTGTTCTGCTATGCATACTTTTGAGTACTTATTCCACTGCAAGTAGTTCTTCGCTAAGGAATTTCCTCACCCACAAATTCCTCAGTGAAGAATTTATAAAAATCGCCTATTCACCCCCCCTCTAGTCGATATAATGCACTTTCAATTGGTATCAGAGCAAGGTACTCCCTTGTTCTGTGTGATTTTGGTTTAACCACCTGGAGTTTTAGTTATGTCGACCACAGGTATGAAGAAAGTGACATGTCCCATCTTTGACGGTCATGATTATCCCAAGTGGAAGGCCATGATGAAGAAGCGCCTCATGGCGATGAACAGCGAACTGTGGACCGTCACTGAGATTGGTCTTACCGATCTGTGCAAGACGGCGGAAGCTGATGACATTCGCAAGTACACTCTTCTCAACCTCACGGTGAAGGGCGTCATCTGCTCCTGTCTGTCTCAAAATCAGTTCAGGAACGTTATGCATCTCGATCATGCGAAGCTTATCTGGGACCATCTCTCTGATGTCTGTGAAGGTCATCGAACCCGTCATGATCCTT
This sequence comes from Triticum aestivum, assembly GCF_018294505.1. Taxonomy (NCBI): domain Eukaryota; kingdom Viridiplantae; phylum Streptophyta; class Magnoliopsida; order Poales; family Poaceae; genus Triticum; species Triticum aestivum. Next base: position 388,245,945 of record NC_057796.1, read on the forward strand.
GGTTTGAGGACTTCAAGGAATCTCTCAAATCAATGACATTCGAACCAGAATCATCATCCTCCTCAGCATGCCTTATGGCAGATGGTGAAAAGGTAACTGAATGCTATCTGTCTGAATCTAGTGATGATGAATCTGATGATGAATTAGGACCCAATTATGTCAAGCTTGTTTCCCTTGCCGCTAAACAACAAAGAGCTTTGGAAAAGGTTCAAAACATGCTTAGTAAGAGCGATGATATGTTGGGTGAAGAAATGGATCAGTCAAAAGCTTTGGCTGAAAGTCTTCAGAGACTTCATACTAAGTATGACACCCTTCAAGATCAACATAACACTCTCTTATCTGGTCATGAGAAGCTTTCTTATGAATTTTTTAAAAGAAAGCAAGATCTAGAGAAGCTAAAAGTGAGTTATGAAGATCTTCAAAAGGAGCGCGATTCATTACTTGCTCAACAAATCAGCGCTGCTCAGGAAGAATTTGTTCCTCCATGTTTGAAATGCATTGAACGTGAATCTGTTAATTCTTCACCTGAATGTTCAAATGCTCCTAATGCTACAAATTCCTCAACTGTCTCTGCAATCATTAATTCCTCATCTGAGGACATTGCTAGTATCACTAACGATGCAGGGCTGAAGGAATTGTACATGACAGGCATGTACAAAAGTCTCAAAGGGCATCAGACTCTTTGTGATGTGCTTAAAAAGCAGATCCTCAACAGAAACCCTAGGAAAGAGGGTATTGCCTTTGAGAGGAAACTCAATGCTGATGGTACATATTGGAAGCCTGAGCAGTACCCCAAAACCTCATGGGTTGCTGCAAAGGGACCTCCAGTTGATCCATCTAATTTATCTGGCTTTACATGTGAATCTTCTCATTCTTCTGATGAGTCATTTGACTCCAACTATAAACTGTTCAAAAATCAGAATGGTGAAGTATTTGCTAGATATGTTGGCACTAACTGCAGGAACGGTTCTCCTATGAAGAAAATCTGGGTTCCCAAAAGGTGCCTTGAAAGTCTTCAGGTGAATGTCCTCATGACACCACCTGTGAGGAATAGGAACCCCAGATCAAATTCTTCATATGGACCAAATTCTTCATATGGATCCAAGTCCTCATACGGACCAAATTCCTCACATGGATCAAATTCCTCAAGAGGATCAAAGTCCTCATATGAACATCATCGTGCTAACAACTTTGTTTCGCAGGGAGGAGCCAAGGGCTATGAATATGAGCATTATTCTTCTAATCATTATGTTCATAAGTCCTCGAAAATTTCTCTGCTTATTCATATGCTTACCCTAACTTCTCTTATGTGAAACGAAACGGATTGGCTTCTATGCCACCTTTCTCATATGGAGCTCGCAGAGTGATGAACTCTTTGCCAACCCTTCAGATGTGGGTGGTGAAGAAAAGAACTAATCTCTTCTGCAGGGTCAGGTCTCCAGACGTACTTGAACGTCTGAAGAATTTGCCGGAGACCTGAAGTTTTCCTGAAAGGACGCAGGCTAATCATGAAGAAATGAACTTTCATTTCTCACGTCCTCATACAGCTTTATCTGTTCTATTGCTTGATGAAATTGATCTGATGAATTGATGTCATATTCTTCACTGATGAAGTATATGAAGTTCGTAAGCTGCACTAATTCATCTGCAGGATGATCAACCCAAAGCCACTGAGTGGGTCCTCGGTAGTGGATGTACAAGTCACATGACTCGTGACAAGAATCTATTGATTGATGCTCCCTTATCACCATCGCATCTGAAGCATATCATCTTCGCTGACAAAGGCAAAAGTCAGGTATTCGGTCTAGGTAAGGTTGCGATCACAAAGGATCGACACATGGACAAAGTCATGCTTGTCGAGTCCTTAGGATACAACCTCATGTCTGTCTCAATTCTTTGTGATCTTGATATGGTAGTTGTCTTTGGCAAGTATCGTTGTGTTGTGGTTATGGAAGCTGACAATTCCAAAGTCATGCTTGTATATTGTTGATTTCTCTACAGGACCGCAACCAGCCGTGTGCCTACTTGCAAAAGCTTCAGAAGGATGGCTATGGCATCGACGACTTGGTCATGCAGGCATGAGGAATTTGCACACGCTTGCAAAGAAGAAGCATGTCATTGGCATTGAGAATGTCAAATTCCTCAAGGATCACCTATGTGGAGCTTGTGAAGCTGGAAAGATGACCAAGGCTAAGCATCCAGCAAAGACTATCATGACCACTACTCGACCATTCGAATTGCTTCACATGGACCTCTTTGGTCCTAACCATTACTCAGCTGTCACAAATGACGCATCTCTCTATGGGCTTGTTATTGTTGATGATTACTCTCATTACACATGGGTACACATTGTTACTTAAAAACATGAAGTGCAGGAAGTCTTCAAATGATTTTCCTCGAGGGCTTCAACCAACTTTGGTGTGAAGATCAAGCACATCAGAAGTGACAATGGAACTGAGTTCAAGAATTTTGGTCTTGATGACTATCTTGATGAACTTGGTATTACTCATGAGTTATCTGCTCCTTACACTCCTCAGCAAAATGGCGTCGTGGAGCGCAAGAACAGAACTCTTGTTGAGATGGCTCGCACTATGCTTGATGAGTACAAGACGCCTCGTCACTTCTGGATTGAGGCAATTTATACTGCGTGCCACATCATCAACAGGGTATATCTTCACAAATTCTTCAAGAAGACTGCCTATGAACTCCTCACTGACAAGAAACCCAATGTGAGTTATTTCAAAGTCTTCGGTGCTAAATGTTGGATTAGAGATCCTCATCACAATGCTAAATTTGCACCGAAAGCACATGAAGGTTTTATGCTTGGTTACGGAAAGGACTCGCACACCTACAGAGTCTTCAACACCGTTCTTCACAAGGTTGTTGAAACTGTAGATGTGCGGTTCGATGAAACTAATGGCTCGCAAAGAGAGCACCTACCCTCTGTGATAGATGAACCAGCACCTGAGGAAACTATCAAGTTCAAGGCTACTGAGGATGTCATTCCTACCGAAGAATCTGCTGAAGAATTCATTCCAGAACGTGAAGAACGTCGAGCTAATGCACCTGAAGAAATTGCTGAAGAAAATGGTGCTGAAGAAAATGCTGATCAAATTCCTCGACGACAACCTACTCATCCTCGCGTTGCAAAAGAAGTGCAAGTTGAGAAGATCATCGATGACATTGAAGCACCAGGTCCTCTCACACGCTCAAAAGCTTCACATTTATCTAACTTTTGTGGGCACTATGCTTTTGTCTCTATCTCAGAGCCCACTAAGGTAGATGAAGCATTTCTGGAGCCTGAGTGGATTCAGGCCATGCAAGAAGAATTACATCAGTTCGAGCTCAACAACGTTTGGGAACTGGTCAATCGTCCAGATCCTCGCAAACACAATATCATTGGCACAAAGTGGATCTACCGCAACAAGCAAGATGAAAATGGCCTTGTGGTGAGGAATAAGGCACGGCTAGTAGCTCAAGGCTACACACAGGTTGAAGGAATTGATTTCGATGAAACTTTTGCACCTGTTGCTAGACTTGAAGCTATTCGCATATTACTTGCTTATGCTAACCATCATGATATCACTTTATATCAAATGGATGTGAAAAGTGCATTCCTCAATGGTAAGCTTGAGGAAGAAGTATATGTTGCTCAACCCCCAGGTTTTGAAGATCCTAAGCATCCTGACAAAGTCTTCAGACTAAATAAGGCCCTCTATGGCCTCAAGCAGGCCCCTCGGGCGTGGTATGATACTTTGAAGGAATTCCTCATGAAGAAAGGCTTCAAACCCGGTTCACTCGACCCTACTCTTTTCACTAAATCATATGATGATGAATTGTTTGTATGCCAAATATATGTTGATGACATCATCTTTGGCTGTACTGACCAACGTTATAGTGATGAATTTGCCTATATGATGAGTGAAGAATATCAAATGTCTATGATGGGAGAGTTGAAATTCTTCTTAGGTCTTCAAATTCGTCAACAGCGCAATGGCATATTCATATCTCAGGAGAAATACCTCAAGGATGTACTGAGGAAATTCGGCATGCAAGATTGCAAAGGCGTCAAAATTCCTATGCCCACAAATGGCCATCTGTGCACTGATGAAAATTGTATTGACTTCGATCAAAAGGTATACCGCTCCATGATTGGTTCTTTATTGTACTTATGTGCATCTCGGCCAGATATTATGCTTAGTGTTTGCATGTGTGCCCGATTTCAAGCTACACCGAAGGAATCACACCATAAGGCTGTGAAGCATATTCTTCGATATCTAGCTCACACACCAACACTAGGATTATGGTACCCCAAGGGCTCGGCTTTTGATCTCGTTGGATATTCTGACTCTGACTATGCTGGTGATCGTGTGGATCGCAAGTCAACATCTGGTACATGTCATTTCCTCGGACGATCTTTGGTCTGTTGGTCCTCGAAGAAACAGAACTGCGTATAACTGTCTACTGCTGAAGCTGAGTACATTGCTGCTGGTTCTTGCTGTGCTCAATTGTTGTGGATGAAGCAAACTCTCAAGGACTACGGTGTCAACATGAAGAATGTGCCTCTCTTCTATGACAATGAGAGTGCCATCAAGATTGCTCACAACCCAGTTCAGCACTCAAAGACAAAGCACATTCAGATTCGTCATCATTTTCTTCACGATCGTGTGTTGAAGGGCGACATTTCTATTGAGCATGTGAAGACTGAAGAACAGCTAGCCGATATCTTCACAAAGCCCTTGGATGAGAAGAGATTTAGCAAGTTGCGGTGTGAGCTAAATATCTTAGAATCTTCGAATGTTCTTTGAAAAGGACACTCATCCTAACACTTATGCAAAATTGATGACTTAGATGTGCAACACATGTAGAAACGTTTGTCTTCAATCAATGAAGAATAACACTCTAAGTGTGAAGAAATTATGAAGAATTTGATTCTCAGAACCCTACGACAATTGTACGCGGTGTCTGAAATCATCATTCTTATACGGTGGGTCACGCCACCACAAAAGTTGAAAATCTTCAATTTGAGTTTTTCCTCAGTTTTGAAATTCCTCAGTTGTTCATATTCTTCAACTTTGCAAAATCTTCACTGTTTCCGTTGTTTCTCTTCATTGGCTATATATATATATATATATATATATATATATATATATATATATATGAGTTTATGTCCTCTACAGCATTCACTTATGGCTAATTCTTCAAGTCGGTTTTTCTGCTAAGTGAATGTGATCGGACCCTTCCCCCTCTATGCTATACTCAACCCAATCTATTCACAAATTCTTCATGTGCGTTCTATTTGAAACTCATTCAAAATCTTCAATGCGTCCTTGTCAGCTGAAGAATTTGCGAACGGAACTTTTAACTTATCTTATCCAAATTTTCGGCTTTGCCGCTCAAACCGTTCCGCTTCCCACGATATACTTATCTATTCACCCACGATCTAACATGATCTCCACTTCTCAGTACGTGGGTGACACATGTCATGCGAATGAGAAGGGTTAGGGGCACGTTCGTCCAATTTCTTCGGGCGAACCGTTTTTCACCGTGGCTATAAATACCCCCTCTCCCCTTCCTCACTTCTTTTACTCCGCTCGACCTCTCTCCAAGCTCGAGCTTCTCAAACCCTAGCGCCGCCGCTACATCATCGTCACCGGTGAGGAAGAGCTTCACTGCCTCGACCTCATCGCCGCCGTAGCCGTCTTCCTCCGCCAAGTTAGCGCGTGGAAGATCTGCACAGATGAGCTTCACTTCTCCACATCCCAGTTCGTCGTGTTCTTCGTTCAGGGTAATTAAAAGTTACTTTTACTGCCCACTTTGATTCAAATGTTTACTACAAAATCTTCAAAGGTGTTTTTCTTCAAATCCTCACACACTAAACACCTCACATGTCATCTGCTCTTGATTCGTTTCTCTAAGCATCACTTTTCTTCAAGATTCCTCAATTGTGTGGATCTTCGATCTATACAACTCTGGAACCTAAGACAAAGAACGCTTAGTGAAATTCTTCAAGACTCATCTGGTCAAATTCCTCAAACTTGTTCTTATTGAAAAACCTTCTAAGAACGCATATGACCTCTCCAAATTCCTCGCAACTATACTCTGTTCACAGGTACTCATGTCCGCTGCTGAATCACTAGGTTCTCATCAACTTAACTCATTTGCAGCGTTCCTTGAAGAAAAGTTGAAAACTTCTTTAGAGAGTTCAATTGTTCAAATTCCTCAACTAAAGAAAAAATGGCTAATGAAAAGAGGCCACAAAAAGGAGGAAAGAGGCCTGAGGTCAATACTGCCTTTGAAATCCCTGAGGACATTTATCCTGGGTACTGCACACCCCTTGAGGAAGATAAAAATCAGCGCAAGGTGCGCATTCAGAGGATAGAAAGGAGATGGGCAAAAGAGTGGAGGGAGTACAGGTATGTGACTCCAAAATACATGAAGAAATTCGCTGTTACTCCTCCATGCTCAAGACCTCCATTGGCACCTAGCCAAGAGGCAGATCCCACTAGCATCAAGCATGGTGAGGATTTTCCTGAAGAATGGGCCAAGCGCCAGGCCAAGTTGGCCAAACAGGCAAAAGATGTAGTGAGGAAATTCAACGAAGATTCCACTGTTGTTGCTGCTGAGGCCTCTGTAAGGCCGAAGAAATCCATGTCAAAGAAGCCTGCGCACAAGCCAAGTGCCTCTTCTTCAATGCCCTCACAGCCAATTTCCTCAGCTAAGCCCTCACGGCCAATTCCTCAAGCCGCTCCTGCTCCTCCAAAGTCCTCAGCTGCTCCGACAAAATCCTCAGAACCTGTGCATCTTGCCACGTGACAAAGGACTACAGGCATCTACATTGCCTCAGGAGCTTCAGCTAGTTCCTCAGCTGCACCATATTCTTCAACAGGACCCTCTCTACTGAAGACTAAGACCACTGCAGGACGAGGCTCTCGCCTAAGTCCTCAGAAGAAGCAGGTCGCCTTCCAAGTACCGTCTGAAGATGATGAAGCTGATGATGAAGAACTTGCTAAGATCATCAGAGACAGGCAAGTCAGGGCCGCTAGAGCCAAGGGCACAGAAGTGCCACTGCTTTTGGATCCAAAGCTGATCCTCGACTATATTGATCTCTGGCACAAGGACCCAAACACTCCTATGCCTGATTTCAAGTTGACACCTGGCCAAAGTCACATGCTGACCCATTTCATCAGTGAAGAAAAATGGAAATATGAGAAGGCCAGGCAACTCAAGAAAGCACAGTACAGGAAGGAGAAGTTTCTGAAGAACAACGTTGTCTCTATGACAACTGATGAACTCGTAAAGCTCCAGTCTGAAATCAAAGTCCTCAGCGATGATTTCAATGCTTACTATGCTGATTGGAAAGGAGCCAAGGTCAGGTTCGTCAATCTGATGAAGACACTCACTTCAAGTGCCGCTGCCCCTGTGCATATTGAAGTCACTCCGGCTGAAGCATCTGCTCAGCAAACTGAAGAACATGCCAGCACCGCTGATGACAATCAGGCTACTGAAGATAATGTGAGTTCCAGGGCTGATGACTGCATTCCAGCCGCTGATGAAATTCCCAGGGCAACCACTTGTGGTGCGCCTGAAGAAAATGAAGAGGTCAGGGCAACTGCATCAGTTGTGCCTGAAGAAACTGCACCAAATTCCTCTGCTCCACCTGCGCCTACTCCAACTCCAATCCTTCCATCTGCATCAGATGTGAAGAAGACCAAGGCTATAGAGCATGCAGCAGTGAAGAAAAGGAAAGCATCAGCTTCTTCAGATTCTTCTGCTTCGAAGAAAATGAAGCCTATGACCAGCTCTTTTGCAAACCCGATTGATGCTGTTCCAATCTCAACCATGCCATCAAAGGACCTTGTTCCTTTTGATGAAGAATATGTGATCCCTAGCGGATCTGATGAAGAAACTCCTTCTGCTGCTACGTCAGAGCAGATGGATGAAGAAATTGAAGTGGATGAAATCCCTTCAACCCCAATTGTTTCCTCGCCTATGCCTCAGTTTACTGCTGAAGAGGCCGGCGTTGAAGAAATTGAAGATGAAGATGTGGACATTGGTTGTACCACACCTGTGATGAATGATGACTTTTGGGAAAGTCAGCACCCCAATTCTCCACTCTTCACTCCACTGCAGCAAATTCCTCAGTCCTTAGTCACTACAGTTCAAATGGGATCTGATGAAGCTCATGAAGACATTCCAGCCGCTAGTGCTGAAGAAACTGAAAATGAAGAATTCAAGAACCAGGCTGCCACTAAAGAGGAACCAGAAATTCCTCAGCCTGAAGAACCTGAGATTGCGATTCTTGAGGTTGTGATGCAACTCACTGACACTCCTCTGCCCAAACCAAAGGATCCATTCTCCAGGAAGCAAAAATTCAAGACTGATGCCTTCTTTGGCAAGCATGTATTCTTCACTGATTACAACCCTTATGACTCTGCTCGCATAAGGAAGAGGCGTTTCTGGACTGCCAGCCAGGCAAATTTCTATTCCTCAGTGTTGTTCGACAAAGACAAAGTCTTCGATCATGAGCACATTCCTCACGTGGACATGGAATCTCTGCCGTGCTTCGAGCCAGTCCTCAGTGTTCTTCATGACGCTGGACTATTAAATTTCTGCACTGACATCTGTGATTGGAATGAAGAACTTATTCTTCAATTCTATGCAATGTTGCACATCACCGGAAATTCTGAAGATGTGAATTCATGGGTGCTGGACTGGATGTCTGAAAACACTCACTACAAGGCACCAGCTACTGAATTGCTTCGTGCCTTACCTCTCAGTCCGCCCCTTGAAGGTGCTTGTTGCGTCTACAATGAACTTGAGCTAACCGATCACTACATGCAAGTGTTGATGAAGCCTTTGAAGCCAGGTCAGACCTCAAGAACAAAATTCCTTGTGAAGGAGTTGCTGTATGAGCCTCGGACTGTCTATCGCATTCTGACGAAGACATTGAGTCCAATCAAGGGCCACGACTCAAATGAAGAAGAAGTCGTTGGCATCATGAAGAATCTGCTTTTCAATATCATTCATGGCATTCCCATCAACTTGCATGATTTCTTCATGAGGACTCTGGCTAATGTCACCATTTGAGTTGAAGCCTTATGCACCTTGGATTATGAGATTCATCAGGACAAGGTCTTCACTCAACTATAAAGCCGATACACTAAACCATTGCAGCTACTTGCGCCCAATTGAAGTCCTCAAACGGACATTTTCCTCAGCTGATGAAAAGGGAAAGGCTACTGCTGTAATTGATGAAGGCATTCATCCATTGGATGGACAATTTCGCAAGGCTGCATCCTACTCTACCAATGATGACTCTGCCACCCATGACTCTGCCGCCAACGCACCCAAGCAAAATCCTCAAGGCACAGCACCCAGGGTGATGACTGACCGTGAGCTTCTCCTCAGTCTTCACCAGAAGGTTGATCGCAATCATAAATAGGTCAAGCGTCAGTTTGGTTCAATTCTTCACAACATGACTGCTACCCACAATGCAGTGAAGAAAAACCACTACTACCTTCATGAAATCCTCAACCGCACCTGGGCTATTCTGTCTCAAGTCTATAGTGAAGAAGATCTGAAGACAATGGGTCTCAAGGACGATCTTGACTGGGCTACACCTCCTCCGAAGAAGTACAAGAAGGTCAAGGTTCCTTCCTTGGTGGCCAGCTCCTATTCTTCATCACGTGACACTGATGAACATGAAGATTTGGACGACACTGCGGCAGGCCCTACTCCAACAACCGACCCCAACAACGCTGACGCTCCTTCATCACCTTGATATTCTTCAGGGCGTTAGTCCTCATTTTCGACCCTTTTGGTCATTTGATGACAAAGGGGGGAAATTTGAGTTAGTCTTGAAGCGGGTCTATCTTAAATGGGCGTTTTTTAAGTTGCAACTCTCGTTCTTTTGAAGACTTTGCTAGATCGAGTTGTAAACTTAAACTCTATGGTGACCTGATACTTTTGCTGTTTCTTCTGCATTCCTCGTTAATGTTATTGCACGCATGCTGAATTACATCAGTCACCATATTTCATCATGCATTTGAAATTCTTCATATATTATGTCAAATGCGTGTATGAATTACAAGATATAGGGGGAGATCTCCATGATTCAACTCTTCAAGTGTGCATTGCTTCAAAAGCAAATTCCTCACTATGCACATCTTCAGGGGGAGTTCTTCTATATCTTGCAATCAAATTCCTCAATATCAGTATTTACACTTCATATGTTTATTCCCGTTGAAAACTTAACCTATATTGTCATCAATCACCAAAAAGGGGGAGATTGTAAGTGCATCTAGTGCCCCTTAGTGATTTTGGTGTATTGAAGACTTATAGGTTAAGGGACTAATTTGTTTATGAGTGTACACAGGTCATAAGTCTATGAGGAGTTTGATATTTACAGAGAAAGTCGACCCCTAAAAATGAAGTTCTTCGACTGAAGACTTTGGATTTCTGAAGACTTTCTGAAGACTTTGAAAGTGAAGAAATTGGTGTGACCTTGAAGACTTGGTATTCATTTGAGGAACATGAAGTGTGAAGACTTTTGTTTTCATAGTTTCATTTTCTCTTTCTTGAGTCATAGGAAACACCGTACTGTTAAAGGGGGTCGAGGAAATACTAAGGAAAAATTTCCATGTGATGCTCAACTCAAAATCCTACACCTACCAATCCCTTCGAGTGAAGCCATTGGAAATCTCATACAGTTCAGTCATATTCTTCAGTGACATAGACGAAGTTCTTCTGATCTCTGAGGAATTTGTTCTGACTGAGGAGTTAGGAATTCGCTAGTGCGGATTGCCTACACAGTGAGGAACATGATAGCCCTGAGGAATTTGAACCTCAAATTTCCGACAGTTGCTGTGCTATGCGCCAGCTGTCCCAAAATATCTACCCACCTAACGGTCATATCATTGAAGGGCATTTATGTCTTATCATGCGGGCTGCTCCCTAGGCTATAAATAGCTGCCCCCTACAACCACTAGCTGGTTGGCTGCTCCGAGAGAAACTGACACTTGTCATTTGAGAGCATCCCATCCTCCGAGGACTTTGAGCAAAAATCATCAAGTGAGGAAAAACCCCAAACCCAGACACCTACAAACCCAAAGTGACTGAGCATCACTGAAGAGATTGATCCTGCATGGATCCAACGCTTGTTACCTTTGAAGATTGTGCTTCTTCCAGACGGTTAGGCGTCATGGTCTAGAGCATCCAAGAGGAAATTGTGGATCGCCGAGTGACCGAGTTTGTGAAGGTTCGGAAGTCACCTGAAGACTTATCACGAGTGATTGGACGAGGTCTGTGTGACCTTAGTTCAAGGAGAATACGGTGAGGACTGTGTGTCCGGGACTGGGTGTCCTCAGGTTTAAATACCTAGCCGCTCCAACCAGACGTACAACTGAGACATCAGTTGGAACTGGTCTACCAAATCATTGTCTTCACCAAGCCAACTGGTTCTATTTCCTCAACTCTTTCATTTCCTCATTCCTGTGTTTTGCAATTGTTCATATCTGTGTTTGAAGACTTTGACTGAAGACTTTCTCAATTTCCTTAGTTCAATTTCCTCAGTCTGTTTGTCTTCATCCTGTGTTATCCTGTGTTTACGCTTTCTGTACTCTGTGCTTGTTTTCATTTCATCATGATGACTATGCTTGTGTTCTGCTATGCATACTTTTGAGTACTTATTCCGCTGCAAGTAGTTCTTCGCTAAGGAATTTCCTCACCCACAAATTCCTCAGTGAAGAATTTATAAAAATCGCCTATTCACCCCCCTCTAGTCGATATAACGCACTTTCATCCACAATTAGACTCATGACCTTGAATTTTTTAGGAATATCAAAGATTTGCAACAAGTTGATGGAATGTCCCCTAATCATCTTGTGATCTCCAGATTTGGGTAACAGAGTATGCCTTAAGATGGTGTTGATAGTGGGCAGACCACACAACAAATAGTGCACAGATCCAAGCTTGTGTCTCTCCAAAGCTTTATCAGGGATCTTTTTGTACATATTTGCCATAGAGTTGTGGTCTTTCTTCTTCTTGGCATACACATCCAAATCATCCTCATGTTCTTCTGGGGCTTTGATCAACTTGGCCCATTCTTCAATAGTTGATTGGTACCTTGTACCTTCAGACATCCACACTATCCTCCCATCTGGATTGAAATGAGTAGTAGAGTAAAATTGCATTATTAGCTCGTCATTCCATTTGATGAGCTTTTGTCCAACAAACTTGTCAACTCCACAAACTTTCAAGATGTCATGTACTCCTGGGAAGTGATCTTCATTCTCTTTAATGTATTCCCAATCAACCCATCTCATGTCACAGACAATTGGCTTCTTGTCAAGCAGAATGGTCTCATAGAAGTCTTGTTGTTCTTTGCTGTGGAACCTATAGTCCACACCAGTTCTCCTTCTCACAGCATAAGGATCAAACTGTCTCCAAAGTCTCAATCCTGCATATTTCCTGATGTGCATGTCCTCAGCCACTGGATGAGTGTCATTGTGGTCTAGAATCTTGGGTTTCAGTTTTCTCAATACATGGGCTTCATCATCCTCTTCTTCAACTTCAGGCACTAGGGCCTTGTTCTTCTCTTCAGTAGGAATGTTTCTGGTGCTTCTCTTGGGCTTAGAGGGTTTCTGAGTTTGAGTTGTTGCTTTGGGAGCAGCCCCTGACTTGATAGCATCTCCCATAAGCTTCTGAGATTTGGGTGCTGGTGCAGCATCCTCTTCCTCTTCCTCTTCTTATGAATCTCTTACCATAGTTGATTTTCCAAGAACTTTTGCAGATGTGGTTCTTGCCCTCTTCTTCTTCTTGCCATCTCCAACTGCCTCACCATCATCTGATTCTATTGTGAATTTCATGGTTTCTCCTGTTGGAACTTTCCTCGGCTTTGGCATTGGGACTCTCTTTGCTGGTGCCTTCTTATGCAACCCTGGCTTAGTTGCAGCAGTTGTGCCATACTCTTTCTTCCTTGAGGTGGCCTCATCCTCAACAGCCACATAATCCTCATCCTCAGAGTCTGAGGTTCTCTTCTTCCTTGATCTGGTGGCTGCCTTGGGCAAGTTACTTGGAGTGCTCCTGCTACCTTTATCATAGCTGCTTGAGGGACTAGTGCCCTCACTCAATTTCACTTGCTCTTCAGATCTGTTTTGGCTATCACTCTGATCAGACATCTTGGCAATCACACTGACAGCAAACCCTGTGAATAGATGTAGATGAGGTAGAGTAGATGAGCATCACAAAGTGCAGAGTTTTTGCAAAACAGATGACTCAAAAACTTAGTTTTAGTTCTCCACAGAAAGAATTTCGGAGCTACCGATTTGTTAAACTCGATGATACCGAAGCAACTTTTGGAACCTAAACTAGTGAACTCGGTCAGACCGAGTCACAGTTCGGTGGCACCGAGATTGCTAGGGTTTCACAGAGAGTCGAACTCGGTCACACCGATTTGCAATTTTCGGTCAGACCGAAAAGCACATGTGCAATGGCCTAAGCCAAATCGGTGAGACCGATTTCTACAACTTGGTCGGTCTGAGATGAGTTCGGCGGAGACCTAACCCTAAATTTTCGAATCAAACCTAACCTAAAGGATGTTTTCTCTGGATAGATTGTTTTCATACATGGTAAAGATCATGGCAAAGCAATGTGCTAGGAATCAAAGTAAGGAAATAGCACAAAGTATCGAACCCATACCCTAGTTTGGCGGGAGTTTGCTACGGCGGCAATGGCGGAGCAGAATTCCGTTGACGGCAACGGAAACCAGCAGCGGGAGGTCGCTGGCAGCGAGGAGATGATCCGGAGACCCGAGGAGGCAGAGCACGGATACGCGTGGGCTGAGGGCTTTTGAAGAAATTTCCAAAATCTCACCCGTGGGTTTATATATCCCGAACCTGTCGGTGTGACCGAGTGGAACAACTCGGTGGCACCGAGATGCAGAATCGCAAGCTGTTACTGCAACTCGGTGTGACCGAAAAGTTCAAATCGGTTGCACCGAGATGGAAAACCTTGATCAACTTAGTGAACTCGGTGTGACCGAAGTGGATGATTTGGTCATACCGAAATGCACAAAGAGGTTTTGGAAGTTTAAGTCTATGACGAATCGGGGACTCCGAGTGCTCCTCACACAGAGTGGTTCGAATCTGACTTGATCAAACTATGTGATGTAGCATGAATAGAGTTTGAGACGAGAAAAGCATAGATAGCTAGAGGGTGTTCTTAGGCATTCTTGTCCATCCATTTGGCAAAAGGGAAAAATCCAAACAATCAAAGCAACAAATGGATGTCCTTAAATGAGTAAAATATGCAATCAACATGCTCACACAATAAAATGGCAAATGAAATATGTGACAAAGCATGCACAAACACTCTAGCATCTATCAAGCAATTGGCGATGACTAGGTCATCTATATATGAGTATATTGACTTAGGAGTCAAATGAGAACATTTGATCATAGGTCATACTCATCATTTAAGCATAAGTGCAATATGTGGAAGTTGTTTGCACATGTCCTTGCCAAAGGATATGAGTGAAGTATGGTGGCGGAGTCACCCTCAAGAACTCTCTAGTTCCTTTTCTTCGGGATCCACATCATCTTGGTGGGAATCCTTGGAGTTGTAGTCATACTTGATGAAGTAGAACTTGATGTAGTCTTGGGAACCCACTTGACCAAGGCCTTGGGAGCTTCTTCAAATGCATCAATCTCCTCTTGAAGCTTGTCCTTGCCTTTTTTCTTGTGGTCTTGTGGTGGAAGAACATCTTGAGCTTGTGTTCCTTGGAAAGAAGTAGGATCATACTTCTCTTGTTGAGGAACAAACTTCGTCTTGGGGTATTGATCTTCTTCCCACTCAAATCCATTGGCATTGAACTTTCGTTCAAAACCAACACCTTGATTCTTCCGGTGCCTTCCTTGCTTGCGTACAATTTCCTCAAATTGCTTACTTCTGGCAAGGCTCTTGTAAACACTTTTCTCTATAATTCCCTTCAATAAGCTATTTTCTTGCTCAAGTGTAACTTGGCTAAGAGAATCATTAGTGGAATCAAGAGAACTACTAGAAGCAACAACATTGGATTTAGCATGATTATTGTTACTACTAGAAGAAGAATCTTTCTTACTCTTGTTGCTAGATTTTACTTGTGGCATGTAAGTAGACAAGAGTAAATGCTTGGCAATGTAAGAAGAACTTTTCTTGCGAAGATCATCATTGATTGCTTTTAAGAACCCATGCTCTTGCTCAAGGTTGAGCATTTCAAAGCGTAGCTTTTCATGAGTCTTTAAAAGTTCTCGATGATCTTCCAAGGTAGTTTCATGAGCTAACTTAAGAGTGTTTAGTTCTTTAGTTAGACGCTCAATCTCCTTCTTATCATCATCATTCATTTTATCTTGATTATCATGATTAATAGCAAGTTCATCATAGTTTTCATCATTAGAGTTGTCAACAAGTAAATCATCATCACCTAGCAAATCATCTTCATCACTATTGAAATCAACATACTCGGGGTGTGATACCTTTGGGCCTTTAGCCATGAAGCATCTTCCAATTCCTTCATCTGGTGAGTCAGATATGTCGTAGGAGTTGGTTGACACAAGTGCTAGACCGGCAACACCTTCATCTTGAGTATATTCGGAGTCGGAGTGATAACTTCTTTCGGAGTGATGGTCGAAGTCGGAGCCGGATGCCCATTCACCAACATGAGCTTGATGTCTTCTTTTTGTGTAGCTCTTTGATGATTTGTCCTTCCTTTCCGAATCCTTGCTTCTCCGAGAGGTTCTTCGTTCATAACGATCACCTCTACTCCTTCTCTCTCTTGGTGGTGATTCTTCTCTTCTACTTCTTCTTTTGGGTGAATCTTCTCTTCTTTTGTAGGGAGTCGTACACTCATTGGAGTAGTCTCCGGGTCTTCCACAATTGTAGCAATTACGTTCTCGACTCGAAGATCTCTCGTCATTGTAGGACCTTGACTTGGAACTTCTTTCCTTGCTTCTACTTTTGTAGAACTTGTTGAAATTTTTCACCATTAGGCTCAATTCTTCATTGAAGGTTTGTTTCTCACTTGAAGATGTGGGAGCATCACATGAGGCTTTGTAAGCACCACTTGACTTGTTGTGGAGCTCTTCCTTATCCTTAAGTGACATCTCATGAGCAACAATTCTTCCAATGACTTCCGTCGGCTTGAGATCTTTGTAATTGGGCATCATTTGGATCAATGTGCACACGTATCATATTTTCCATCTAAGGCTCTTAGGATCTTCTTGATGATGAATCTATCGGTCATCTCTTCACTTCCTAAGCCGGCAATCTCATTTGTGATGAGAGCAAGCCTAGAGTACATTTCAGCGACACCTTCACCATCCTTGATTTTGAACTTGTCAAGTTGACTTTGAAGCACATCCAATTTGGATTCCTTGACGGAGTCGGTACCCTCGTGCATATCAATCAAAGCATCCCAAATTTCCTTTGCATTCTCAAAACGGCTGATTTTGTTGAATTCTTTGGGGCACAATCTGTTGAAGAGAATATCACAAGCTTGAGCATTGTATTGCAGTATCTTCAACTCTTCCGCGGTAGCTTCACGGTTCGGTTCTCTCCCATCAAAGAATTCACCTTGCAAGCCAATACACACAATAGCCCAAACGGCGGGGTTATGTCCAAGAATATGCATTTTCATCTTATGCTTCCAACTAGCAAAATTAGTACCATCAAAGTAAGGACCTCTACGGTGGTAATTTTCCTCGCTAGACGCCATACTCTCCTAGGTTGTGAAACCAAGGCTATGATCACAAAAAGCTATGGAAATCAAGGCAAATGGGGACCAAAGCTCTGATACCACTTGTAGGATCGAAAGTATGTCTAGAGGGGGGTGATTAGACTACTTGACCAAATAAAAATCTAGCCTTTTCCCAATTTTAAGTCTTGGCAGATTTTAGAAACTTAGCACTAGTCAAGCAATCAACCTACACATGCAAGTCTAAGAGTATAGCAGCGGAATGTAAAACATTGCACATGAAGGTAAAGGGAGGAGTTTGGAGGAAGCAAACGCAATGTAAACACGGAGATTTTTGGCGTGTGCCGGATGTGGGGTTCCGGCAAACCCTTAAGGTTCGAACACTGGGGTGCGCACGAAGTCTCTCCCTCCTACCGATCTATGCTCTAGCTCGCTAAGATCTTGCGGACAAACTCGACGAACTTGCAACACAGAAAGACACGGGGTTTATACTGGTTCGGGCCACCGTTGTGGTGTAATACCCTACTCCAGTGTGGTGGTGGTGGATTGCCTCTTGGGATGATGATGAACAGTACAAGGGAAGAACAGCCTCCTGAGGTTGAGGTGTTCTTGTGCTTGTGTAGTTGAGGATGATCTAAACTCGTTCGGGATCAGTTGCCTCCTACTGTGGTGGCTAGTCCTATTTATAGAGGCCCTGGTCCTCTTCCCAAATATCAAGCGGGAAGGGAGCCAACAACGGCGGGCAAATTTGAAGGGGGACAGCTAGTACAAGCTATCCTGACGAAAGCGGTCTTCGCCTGCTAAAAGCTCTGGGGTGACGCCGTCTTGGGCTCCACGATGACCTCCGCCTTGCCGTCCTCCTGGTCTTGGTCTCGTTGCACCAACATGGCAACCTTTGCCTGATGCCTCGGTACTCTTCGCCTGCGCTGGTCTCCTTAGCACCAAAGAGGAAATGAGGACGCTGCGCGCACCGGCGCCCGCCTGGCACCCGCCTGGTACCGTTCGTCATGGCTCATGTCACGAGAGCCTCGTGAGGTTTGCCTCGCCTTGATATCTCCGCTCCTCGTGAGCCTGCTTGGCTAGGCCACTCCAGAGGAGGTCTTGCGTTGTCCTCCTCGCAAGGCTTGGACCCTCGCGAGGGTCTTGGGTGCCTTGTTGACGAAGATGGGCCGTACGGCCTGCTGCTTAGCCATGCTGTGGGCCGCAGGCAGGCAAGTCTGGGGACCCCCGTTCCCAGAACGCCGACAGTAGCCCCCGGGCCCAAGGTGCACTTGGGCATGGCTTCGCGGCGAAGCCAAGGGTCAAGTTCGGAGCACCGCGGGCCCCAAAAGCCTGCGGCCTCGGTCGACGCATGGCGGTTGATTGGACGTGGGCATCTCCGCTTCCCCACACTACCTCAGCAACTGCACGACTTGACAAGTCCCCGCGACATGCAAGGAAAACCATCATTACCTGCGATCGTGGGAGACGCCGGTTGGCCTTCTCTTGCTATAAATGGGGAGGGGGCAGAGCCCGCGTTGCCCATCTCTTCCTCGCTTGCTTGCTTCTCTGCTCCATTGCTTGCAGTGCCATCGATGGCGCCACGAAAGAAGTTCTCTGCCGCCGAGAAAGGAAAGGCCCTCGCGAGGGCCCCGGCTCCCCGGCGCCCAAGCGCGGTCGCGGCCGTCTGCGCAAGCACGCCGCGACCCCCGCCATGGCCCACCGTCGAGGTGGCGCCGCGGTACGCGGAGGGGATCATCCCATCCATGGTGGTTCAGCCGATGAGGGGAGGCACGCGATGGTGGCGCGGCCTTCCCGCCCACGCTTCCATTCGGCTGAGGTGTCGCCGGAGTTTGTTGTCTGGTCGGAGAGTCCGGCCGGCAACTGGCTCCAACTTCTGCGCTTCTTCGCCAGCGAACTGCCGGCCTCTGGTCCGGGCGGGCTCTGGCTGCAGGCGGACGGCTGCTGCAGCAGGGCCTCTTGGGTTGCGGTCGAGACTTCCGCCGCGGGCAACATAGCCCTGGCCCGCGGCTAGCAGACGTTCGCCCGCGCGCGCGGCCTGGGCAGGCGGTGCACCCTCCACTTCAGGTACGATGGTGAATCGACCCTCTATGTGAGGGTGTTCGGGGAAGATGGTCGCCGCGCCGGGTGCTGCCCCGAGATGAACGACGGTGAGGAGGTGCTCGGCCTCGGTGATGGTCGCGATGAGGACGAGGGCGAGCCTGCCCTCGGCGGTGACCGCGTCTCCTCCAGCTACGGCGGCTCTTCCTCCGATGACAGCTCCAGCAGCGGTGGCTACGACCAGCCGCCGCGCCCGCTTCGAAGGAGGCAGCGGGTCATCTCGTCGTCGCGCCTCCGTGAAGCGCGAGGAGGGGTCTGGCTAGGCTCGGGGCGTTGCCAAGGGCCTGCCTCCACGGATTGCTGCAACGCTGCTTTGCTTAGCTTTTTCTTTCTTTCCTGCATCATAAAATGAAACCAGTATGGGCCCAGAGGGGCGTGTATCGAACTGTGGTTCTTTGGTTAATGCATTGTGCGAGTCGTTCCCATGCCGTGTTGTTATTTTGCGCCAAAAATAACTTAACCTGGTGTGTTGGGACGCCCTTTCCCTCACGTGGTGTCCGTGTTGCCCGGAAACTGCAAAAAAATCATTAGGGGGTGCACCAAAGGATTTGCCATCCACCCAAGCCTTGACTTGGCGCCTTGTATCGCGGTACCCGAGGGGCACGGATTTAGGAGAGATGTGCCAGCTTCCAGGCTCGAACGAGGGTGGCTCGCGAGAAGGCAAAGAGAAGAGAAATGCTCGCGAGGGCACCTGCCTAGCCCCCTCGCGAGGTATGCGAGAGAGAGAACACGAGCGGATTCGAGCCGGAAAAATGCAGTGAAAGGCGAGGGAACCAAATTAGCAAGGAAACCAAAGGCAAACTTTGATTAAGGCAAAGCAAGCCAACTATGGAAAGCAAATGAAAATCCGCGTCCGGCACCTAATCTAGTCTTCAAGTCTTCTCACCAGCGTGGAGCTAAGTGTTGTCCACTAGGCGTGGGAGGGAGCCCCAGGGCCTGAGGCCGGCACTCCTGAGACTCTGGGGCATGTACAGCCCCAACTCATTATTACGTGAGAGTGTCACAGGCGGCGATTCTTCACAGGCACCGGGCCTTCTTCACAGGCTCTGGGCCTTGCTTCATGGATAGAACTTCCGGAGGTGCTGGATGTTCCATGCGTTCTGGATGGGTGTCCCATCCTGCGTCTGCAGGCGCGCTGCACCCGGCCTGGAGACATGAACGACCCTGAACGGGCCCTCCCACATGGGTGAAAGCTTGTGCAGCCCTTCCCTGGAGAGGACCCGCTTCAGGACGAGGTCACCCACCTCGAGCATCCTGGAGCAGATGTTGCGGTAGTGGTATCGCCGCAGCGCCTGTTGGTACCTTGTCGCCCTCAATGCAGCTTCGCGACGGCGCTCCTCCCCCAGCACGAGATCCATCCCCCGCGTGGCGTCCTGCTGCGTTTCGTCGAACGCCTGGACCCGTGCGGAGCGATGCTTGACCTCGTGAGGAAGGACTGCCTTAGCTCCATAGACGAGGAAGAATGGAGTCTCGCCTGTTGGCTTGGTGGCGGTGGTGCGGATGGACCACAGCACGAACTGGAGTTCATCGTGCCAGCCCCTTCCGCAGGCCTCCAGCTTCTTCTCGAAGGTTCTGGTCTTGAGGCCCCTCAGGACCTCCGCGTTGGCGCGCTCGGCCTGGCCATTGCTCCTGGGGTGTGCTACCGAAGCGTAGCAGATCTGCATTCCAAGGTTAGCACGGTAGGTTTTGAAAAGGTTGCTAGTAAACTGCGAGCCGTTATCCATGATGATGCGGTTGGGGACCCTGAAGCGGCTCACGAGGCCCTCGATGAACTTGACAGCAGAGCCGGCTGGAATGGTACGGATGGCCTCTACTTCCGCCTACTTGGTAAACTTGTCAATGGCGACGTAGAGATATCGGTAGCCCCCTGGCGCTCGAGGGAACGGGCCTAAGATGTCCAGCCCCCAGACCGCAAACGGCCACGTGAGCGGGATGGTTTGGAGGCCCTGTGCAGGCTGATGGATCTGCTTGGCGTGGAATTGGCAAGCTTCACAAGACTTCACCAGCTCGGCCGCGTCGTTGAGTGCTGTAGGCCAATAGAACCCACTGCGGAACACCTTGCCTACAAGGGTCCGTGACGACGAGTGGTGTCCGCAGTCACCGCCGTGTATGTCAATCAGCAACTCCCTTCCTTGATCGCTGGAGATGCAGTGCAGCGCGACATCGTTCGGTCGCTTCCTGTATAACTCGTCGTCTTGGATACAGTATGCCGTGGCTTGCCGGGCCACACGCTCCGCGTCCTCTTCCTTCTCCGGCAGCGTCCTGTGCATCAGGTACCCTTTGAATTCCTTGGTCCAGCACTCCTCCTGAGGCTCGAGCGCCAAGAGCAGCCGAGCTCCTGTGGTCGGTCCGCAGGCCGGGGCTCCCGTGGCCGGGGGCTGTGGGAGCTCCTCCCGAGGCTGAGTCATGCTTGAAAGAGGTGGCGTAGCTGATGGCTTGAAGAGCCGCTCTTCAAAGACGCCGGGCTCTTGTGGTTGCCGCTTGGATGCTCTCCTGGCGATGTCGTCGGCTTCCTTGTTGGTGCCCCGAGGCACGTGCTGCAGCTCCAGGCCCGAGAACTGCTTTTCCATCTTGCGCACCTCCGCGAGGTAGGCCTCCATGTGCTCGTCCTTTGGCTCGTATACCGTGTTGGAGAAGTTGACGAGGAGTTGCGAGTCGCCTCTGACGGTGAGGCGCTTCACCCCTAGAGCCGCCGCAGCCTTCAGGCCAGCTATGAGGCCTTCGTATTCTGCGATATTGTTGGAGACCTTCTCGCCGTGCTGGAAGCAGAGTTGCACGGCGTAGTAAAGCTTGTCCTGAGTGGGCGAGATGAGCACTGCTCCAGCCCCCGCGCCCTGGTGCGCGAAGGCGCCATCGAAATACATGACCCAGCTGTCTGCTGCCTCACTTCTTGGGGAGGTGGACCGGTCTTCTCCTTCCTCAAGAGTCGGGGCATCTGTCCATTCTGCCACAAAATCGGCGAGCGCGGCCCCCTTGATGACCCTGGTAGTGCTGAACTCCAGCTGGAATGCTTGCAGCTCGATGTTCCATTCAGCGACCCTTCCGGCTGAGTTAGGGCTCCTGAGTACCCTCTCCAATGGGTAAGCTGAGACGACCTTGACGGGGTGGCCCTGGAAGTAGTGCCGCAGCTTGTGCGAGGCCACCAAGAGTGCGAGCAGGAGCTTTTGCGGCATGGGGTAGCGCGCCCTTGCGTCCCGCAGTACGGTGCTGACGAAGTACACCGGGTGCTCGACGAGGGCTGGCACACTGACGAGGCTCGGGTCCTGCGGAGATTGGGGTGTATCCTGAGGTGGTGGGTTTCCTGAGACCTGACCGTCCTCAGGAGCTTCTGCGATGTTGCCCTGCTGAGCTTGGTCTTCCGCCGCTGATGGCCCTGCTGTGCCTTCCTGACCCGGCGCGGCACACCCTTGTCTTGGCGTTCCTCCCGAACCGCCACCAGCGCCGCGCTGGCGGAGTACAGGGTGGTAGCAAGGTAGAGTACCAGAGGCTCGAGAGGCCGCGGTGCCACCATCACCGGGGAGCTGGTGAGATACTTCTTGAGGTCTTGGAAGGCCCGATCGGCCTCCGGGGTCCACTCGAACGGGCCCTTCTTCTTCATGAGCTTAAAGAAGGGCAAGGCGCGCTCGCCTAGCTTGGAGATGAAACGCCCTAGCGCAGTCACTCGCCCTGCTAGCTTCTGCATCTCCTTGAGAGTCTATGGCGGGCTCATGTCTTCGATGGCCTTGATCTTCTCCGGGTTCGCCTCGATCCCTCTGTGGGATACGAGGAACCCCAGTAGCTTGCCAGAGGGGACACCAAACACGCACTTCTCCGGGTTAAGCCTCAAGTTCACTTGACGCAAGCTCTCGAAGGTCTCCTCCAAATCCTGAATCAATGTCCTCGCTTCGCGAGATTTGACTACTATGTCATCAACATAGGCCTCTGTGTTTCTGCCGAGCTGCCGCCCCAAGGCGATGTGCATCAACCGCTGAAAGGTGGCACCCGTGTTGCACAGGCCGAAAGGCATGCAGGTGTAATAGTACACCCCGCATGGTGTCAGGAAGGCTGTCTTCTCCACATCCTCCACTGCCATCTTGATTTGGTGGTATCCTGAGAATGCATCCAGGAAACATAGCAAGTCGCACTCGGCGGTGGAGTCGACGATTTGATCGATGCGTGGGAGTGGGAACGGATCTTGGGGGCAAGCTTTGTTAAGGTTGGTGAAGTCGACGCACATCCGTTCCTTCCCGCCTTTCTTCGGTACTACGACAGGGTTCGCCAGCCATTCGGGGTATCGAACCTCTTGGATGGTACCTGCTGCCTCCAGCTTGCGCGTCTCTTGGACGATGAAGGCCTGCTTCTCGGTGGACTACCGTCTTGCCCGCTGCTTCACGGGGCGTATGTTGGGGCATACCCTTAGATGATGATGGATCACCTCTCTCGGGACCCCTACCAGCTGATTGGGCTCCCACGCGAATATCTCCTTGTTCGCGCGCAAGAACCTCACCAGAGCTTCTTCTTGCTCTGGGTCAAGGCCGGTTCCTATGGTGAAAGTGGCTCCTGAAGACCGTCCTCGTTGACCGGCACCTGCTTGGTCTCCGCCTTGTCTTGGGTGAACAACTGCTTCTTCTTGGCGGGCGCGGTCTCCTTAGCCTCAGGCGTACCGGTGCTAGCTGGTTATGCTACTGTCGCGATCTTGAAGGCGAGCCTGAACACCGTCACGGCCTCCTTAGTGTCCCCCTTGATGGTGAGGACACCCTTGCTCCCCGGCATCTTCATGAGGTTATAGGCCGGGTGAGTCGCCGCCATGAACTGAGCGAGAGCCGGGTACCCGAGGATAGCATTGTACGGGAGACCGATGCGGGCGATGTCGAAGTCCACCAGCTCAGTGCGGTAGTTGTCGCGTGTGCCGAATGTGATAGGGAGGCGGATCTGCCCCAGAGAGTGGGCAGCTCCACCACCCACTCCCGAAAAGGGCTTGCTGAGGTTGAGCCGCTCGGGCGGCACGTGGAGAAGGCTGAAGGCTTCTACGGAGAGCAAGTTGAGGCCGGCACCGCCGTTGATGAGGGTCTTGGTGACGGCCACATTGCAGATGGTAGGCGTGCAGAGCATTGGGAGCATGCCAGAGCCGGCGGTGGAGCCGGGGTGGTCTTCTGAATCGAAGGTGAGGTCGGCCTCCGGCGCAGCCCAACCCGGCGGAGCCCCCGAGCGCTTGGAGGCTGCCCCAATCTGACGGAAGAAAGGCTTGACGTGGCGATCTGAAGGCGATGCTTGAGAGCCACCCAGCAGTGCCGCGACCGCGTGGTGCGCCGGCACCGCGTAGCATGCGGTGAAGAGGTCGCGGAGTTCCTCCCAGGACGCCACCGTGGACCCCGGGAGGTTGAGCAGCCAGGCGCGCGGCTCGCCGGTGAGGGCCATGGGGAACCAGTTGGACATGATCTTGTCGTCGCCTCCGGTTTCAAGGACGGCCTCCTCGTATGCCAGCAGGAACGACGCCAGATCTGCCACGCCGTCGTAACACGGCGGCATCTCCGGCATGAACTTGGTTGGCCACTGCACTCGCCGTAGGGCGGGGGCCAGGGCTCGGTACCCAGACTCCCTGTTGCTGGTGTCGGCCTTGGAGGTGGATGGCGGGGTACCGGTCATGGGGGCGAAGAGCGGCGGCGAGGAGCGCGAGTTGGTGAAGAGGAGCTCCGGCGCACCCCTACCTGGCGCGCCAAATGTCGGATGTGGGGTTCCGGCAAACCCTTAAGGTTCAAACACTGGGGTGCGCGCGAAGTCTCTCCCTCCTACCGATCTATGCTCTAGCTCGCTAAGATCTTGCGGACAAACTCGACGAACTTGCAACACAGAAAGACACGGGGTTTATACTGGTTCGGGCCACCATTGTGATGTAATACCCTACTCCAGTGTGGTGGTGGTGGATTGCCTCTTGGGCTGATGATGAACAGTACAAGGGAAGAACAGCCTCCTGAGGTTGAGGTGTTCTTGTGCTTGTGTAGTTGAGGATGATCTGAACTCGTTCGGGATCAGTTGCCTCCTACTGTGGTGGCTAGTCCTATTTATAGAGGCCCTGGTCCTCTTCCCAAATATCGAGCGGGAAGGGAGCCAACAACGGCGGGCAAATTTGAAGGGGGACAGCTAGTACAAGCTATCCTGACAAAAGCGGTCTTCGCCTGTGAAAAGCTCTGGGGTGACACCGTCTTGGGCTCCATGATGACCTCCGCCTTGCCGTCCTCCTGGTCTTGGTCTCGTTGCACCAATATGGCAACCTTTGCCTGATGCCTTAGTACTCTTTGCCTACGCTGGTCTCCTTAGCACCAAAGAGGAAATGAGGACGCTGCGCGCACCGGCGCCCGCCTAGCACCCGCCTGGTACCGTTCGTCATGGCTCACGTCACGAGAGCCTCGTGAGGTTTGCCTCGCCTTGATATCTCCACTCCTCGTGAGCCTGCTTGGCTAGGCCACTCCAGAGGAGGTCTTGCGTCATCCTCCTCGTGAGGCTTGGACCCTCGCGAGGGTCTTGGGTGCCTTGTTGACGAAGATGGGCCGTATGGCCTGCTGCTTAGCCACGCTGTGGGCCGCAGGCAGGCAAGTCTGGGGACCCCCGTTCCTAGAACGCCGACGGCGTGGTTCCGATAGGTGGTGCTATCGTACATCCACGTTGATGGAGACTTCAACACACGAAGGGTAACGGTTGCGCGAGTCCACGGAGGGCTCCACCCATGAAGGGTCCACGAAGAAGCAACCTTGTTTATCCCACCATGGCCATCGCCCACGAAGGACTTGCCTCACTAGGGTAGATCTTCACGAAGTAGGCGATCTCCTTGCCCGTAAAAACTACTTGGTTCAACTCCACAATCTTGACGGAGGCTCCCAAGTGACACCTAACCAATCTAGGAGACACCACTCTCCAAAAGGTAATAGATGGTGCGTTGATGATGAACTCCTTGCTCTTGTGCTTCAAATGATAGTCTCCCCAACATTCAACTCTCTCTCACAGATTTGGATTTGGTGGAAAGATGATTTGAGTGGCAAGCAACTTGGGGAAGGCTAGAGATCAAGATTCATATGGTTGGAATGGAATATCTTGGTCTCAACACATGAGTAGGTGGTTCTCTCTCAGAAAATGTATGCTGGAAGTGTAGGCATGTTCTGATGGCTCTCCTCACGAATGAAGAGTGGATGGAGGGGTATATATAGCCTCCACACAAATTCTAACCATTACACACAAATCACCAAACTCGGTGGGACCGAATAATGAAACTCGGTCAGACCGATTTAGTTCAAAATGTGAACGTTAGGATATTCGGTGGGACCGACATGTCAAATCGGTGGGACCGATTTCATTAGGGTTAGAGCATAACGTAATCTCGGTGAGACCGATTACACAAACTCGGTGGGACCGATTTTGGTAATAAGCTAACCAGAGAGTTGGTCAGGCAAACTCGGTGGGACCGATTCGCTCATCTCGGTGAGACCGAAACGTTATGAACACTACAGGAATCAGCTACTTTGTCGTCTACCACGGCAGACGGCAAAGGCAAGGATGGCGGACGGCAAAGTCCTTTGCCGTCTACCGCGGACGGCAAAAGGCTCCGGCAAAGTAGGCATCGGTAAAGAGCTTCTTTGCCGTCTGCTTTTTGAAGCGGACGGCAAAGGGGCCTTTGCCATCAGCGGTGCATGGCAAAGAAAGCCGACGGCAATAAATTCGCTGTTAGTCCGTTAGGTGGCTAACGGCAGTCTTTGCCGTCCGTGGCTGACGGCAAAGAGCATCAAGCCTTTGCCGTCTGCCGCGGTAGGCAAACTGACCAAATGGGTCAGCTGCCAGGAAGCACAGGTGGTTGCCACGTGGCTTCTTTGCCGTCCGCCGCGGACGGCAAAGAGCCCGTTGCCGTCGGTGGCAGACGGCAAAGAGCCTGCATTGCCTCTTTTTTCTGTTTTTTCGTATACCCAACCATTTTCACAGCAAATAGATGATACATATATATTTTTCACATGGCAAGTTCACAGCAAAAATATGAGATATCCAACACATATAATTTCATCATACATGCAGAGTTCCATCAACCATACATAGCAAGTTCCACATACATGCATCCAACCATACATATTACAATAGTGTCATCCTACCATACATGCATAGTTCATCGATACAAAAGAAACATAGTTCATCCAAACAAGCACTCCATCTATGCTAGCTTCCGTGAAGCGAATGAATTCTGCAAAATGGGAAATAAGAAAGTTAGAAGAAGAAGAAGAAGAAGAAGAAGAAGAACAAAATGAAGAAGAAGAAGAAGAAGAAGAAGAAGAATATATGACATTTATGAGCTAATTTAGGTGAAATTGATCGTTTGTGAGCTAACTTAGGTGAAATGGATCATTTATGAGCTAACCTAGGTGAAATGGATCGCTTATGAGCTAACTTAGGTAAAATGCATCATTTTAGAGCTAACCTAGGTAAGATGGATCATTTATGAGCTAAGTAAGGTAAAATGGGTCATTTTAGAGCTAACTTGGGTAAAATGGATCATTTATGAGCTAAGTAAGGTAAAATGGGTCATTTTAGAGCTAACTTGGGTAAAATGAATCGTTTATGAGCTAACTGGATCATTTTAGAACTAACTTAGGTAAAATGGATCGTTTATGAGCTAACTAAGCTAATTATGCCATTTTTGACATAAGTAAGCTAAGTACATGTCATTATTGAGCAAACCTAGTTAACTAAGCATATTAGAGCTAAATTTGGTCATTTTGGAGGAAACAAAGCTAAGTATAGATCGTTTTAGAGCTAACTTAGGTAAAATGGATGGTTTTGGAGGTCAGTAAGCTTATTAAGTCATTTTGGAGGAAATAAAGCTAAGTCTAGGTCATTGTGGTAAGCATTTTGGAGGAAATAAGGCTAAGTCTAGGTCTTTATGCATTTGTTAAGCAAAACACTAGAGAAACTTACCATGATCATGGAGGTGTAGGAGCGGGCAGGCTCGTGCCGGTAGCTGGAGAAGGATCGTGCGATGCTTGTCTGGAGTTACGCTGCACCAAAGATCATTTCCAATGTCTCGTTAGCATGATGACACTCAAATGTTAAGACTAGCAAGTAATGTCCATTCAAATTAAACTCACCGTGGTCCCAGGAGCAATCACTGGCATCGGCGGAGCGGTCTGACCAGTCTTCTCGCACACAGACTGCACATTTGGTTTTGACGACTCAGTCATACTAGTTAGTAATGAGACAAACACTACATGAATGTTTTGGCTAATCTGCAGAAGAAACTTACCACAAGGAGCTCGTACATGGCCCTTTCCTGCATGTCATTCCGTGCCCTCTCCTCCTCCAACATCGTTGTCGTCCTCTCCTCCAACTCCCGCTGCCTCTCCGCCGCCTCCGCCAGAAGTTTCTCCGTTCTATCTCTCTCACTCTGTATAGCAGCCTGCAACACCACTCCTCGTTACCATTTGTAATCATTGATGGAGGCACAGACAATGTAATGGAGAAAGATAACTGAGTACGTATAACTAACCTTGATGGCGAGTTGGACTGGCCGTTCACGAGGCCTTATCTCAGGAGCGGAGCTCGACTGGCGCGCCTTGATCTCCGGGAGAGTGCTAGGACAACGTATAAGTCCATCTCCAATGGCTATGGAGCCATGGGACCTCCCGCCACCAGATATCATCACCAGCTCTGGATCAATGGGACCCTGGCTCGGGTTAAAGTCCTCCCCTTTCCTCGCCTTCCCCTCATCTCTATATTTCATGAGCTTGTCGTGGGAGGAGATGTTGGTGAAGTTGTTTGCATCATCGAGGTCAGATGGAGAGAATGCCTTGACTTTCTTGAAAGAGGCAGTGTGGGCCATGGCATACAGGTCGTACACCTCTGGCACCTTATCCGCCTTATTGTAGCGTGCCCGAAAGAGAGAAACAAAGTAAATTAGTAATTAAAGGGCTCAAGCTAGCATGATGAATGAATTGCATGAATCATGAAGCAAACCACATACCCAGTTCCACCCGAACTGATATAAGTTGGAGCTGCCTTGATGGTGTGGCACACCTTCCATTTGGGCACGTTTGTCCTTGGCCGCGTTGTGGACGGCTAGCCATTCTTTTGAGCACCACTCATTGACCAACACCTCCCAACAATCCATCCGATCCGCACACCATCTCGGAGGCGCCTAAGTTAGCAAACAGAAACTTGAGCGCTACGGCTATGAATTACTAAATGAAGGAAGTAAGTACAAGGCCTTAAGAATTACCTTCATGTACTGCTCCTTACTCAGGAACTTATCGCGGCACGCCGGCTTGGGCTTCTTGAAACCATGCAAGGCGTAGTAGTCTCGAACAGCCTGCACCCGAGCCTCGTGCCGTAAGTTCTGTAGTAGGCGCTTGCAGACGTTCTCGATAACATTTGCCGCCCCCTCCTCGTATCCCTCCTCACACCTGTAGAATGTCTGCAGTCAAATGAGACAATATTGATTAGTACAATTAATAACTAGCTAGTTGAAGATTTTTAAATGTGTAAAGGAGAAATTACCCAGAACTTTCTGATCACCACATCTGCCCTCGTGTCGCACAAGACACCGTCGATAATCTCACCCGGCGGGGCCGGGGCAGCCAAGTAGTGCTCCCAGCTCAATCCAAGCTCTGGAAGCCGACCCTCACCAGGCAACGTGACAAACCCCGGGAAGTTTTGCCGGCAAAGCACTCCAAGGACGGAGTTGGGCCGGCGGACACTATGATGGTGGTCCCAACCCCTACAGCATAACAAGGCCAACGCATTAGATATTTGAAGAAACGTGAATGCAGAAGTTACAAAAGGATTAAATGCACTTACCTCTCCCCATCAGGGAAAATCAACCACCTTTGCTCGCGGGTCGCCGGCATGGACGGGAGCCGTGTACAACCACGCTGGTAGACGGTGCCCCCCTCCTCCTCGATATCAGTCGGCTCCCCGCAATCATCAGCATGGCCACTCGGCCCCTCAGGCTCATCCGGCCAGGTACCCCATCCAGACATGTGCTCCTCCGGGGTCTCGTGGGCCGAAGGCGCGTTGAAAGAACATGCGGTGCCCCCATGTTTGGTTTTGGTAATTGATGACAATCTCTATGGACTAATGGTTGCCTTGAGTTATATTTGAAGGATTTGTCCATAGGCATTTCTTGAAGTCCATGTGTTGGTTTCAAGGAGTTTATGTGGTGACCAAGGTGTTATTAAGGAATTATCCAAAGATTGGTCATGTGAGAGTTGAGCTTATTGCAAGCATGTCTTGAAGAAGAAGATTGTGTGATCATTCATGTTTACCTTCAAGACATCATCCAAAAGAAGAGAGTTGGAAAGAGTCAAGCTTGATCAAGACTAAGTCAAGAGTGAATCAAGTTGATCAACACACAAAGCGCACAAGATGTACCGAGGGATCAAGCGATCCCATGGTATGGTAAGCATTGTCAATTACGCTTTGTGTACTAACCCATGGTCTTCGTGAGAGTTCTTTGTGGGGTTAGGTTGCGGTGTGCAAGTTCAAGTGAAGCGGGCAAGTTC
Source organism: Triticum aestivum (assembly GCF_018294505.1). Taxonomy (NCBI): domain Eukaryota; kingdom Viridiplantae; phylum Streptophyta; class Magnoliopsida; order Poales; family Poaceae; genus Triticum; species Triticum aestivum. Next base: position 388,276,287 of record NC_057796.1, read on the forward strand.
AAGTAAAGCATCACGAAGAGATCAAATGCTTGAAGCTTGCCATCCATTGTGGTGACAATGGACTTGTGAAGATGTGCGGAAGGGTGGCTCACCCATAGTGGAGTATGGGGGAGCAATCAACTAGTCTTCATCGAGCCAACGCAATCAAGAAAGGTGGTCCATCTTGAGGGAGTCAAGATCGTCATCATCTAGCTCAAGTGGACCATGTCCAAGGCAAAGGTTTTCTCTTTATAGGTTTTCTATTTTACCGGTCTCATGATGGTAGTTGGGAGACCGGGTTATAGGATCGATTGCCGTACTATCAAGGGGGGGGCTCTCGATGAGTAGCTTGATCGTATCATTCATAGAGAGCTCAAACCATTGCATCCTTGCATCATCTTTCTTGGTTCTTGTTTGGTTCTTCTCTTTGTGAGTTTTGGAGCTTATGGTCATCTTGATGACAAGCTCGAGTTCATCGAAAACGGAGTTCACTCGCATCTTCTATGATGTTTTCGATGTTGGAAGGTTATGCCGGTTCTTCTCGGTTGGAGGTTTCACTCCTCTATTTGTTGGCATACCTCCCATGCTTCTTCTTACTATAACCAACAAGCTTGAGTTTGCTCAATTCGGAGCTCATATGAAGAAGTTTTGGCAGTTCTGTTTTTCTCCCTGCGGTAGTACCGCCGTGGCAGCGGTAGTACCGCTTGTAGCGTCAAGCGGTAGTACCGCTCCAGTACCGCTCTTCTACTGCCTCGATTTTGGGTCTGCTCTTTTCGTGTCGGGTTCAGCGGTAGTCGCGTGGCAGTAAGGCACGGTAGTACCGTCTATAAGCGATAGTACCGCTACTGCATTACTGCCACCGTACTCTGCTCTGTCCTGCCTCCTTCTGTCCCGTGTTCTGCTCCTCCAGCGGTAGTACCGCTGGGGTGAGCGGTAGTACCGCTTATCGGCGGTACTACCGCCCCAAGGTTCTTGGTTTGTTGCTCCTTTTCACTGCTTCTTCCGCCCGAGCGGTTGTACCGCTCGTGGAGCGGTAGTACCGCTCGTGTGCGGGCTGAGCACATAACGGTTGGATTTTCCCCCTCCTATAAAAGGGGGTCTTCTTCCCCAATGAACCTTATCCTTTGAGCTCGTGTTCTTCCCCCATTGTTGACCTTCTTCGAGCTTGCTAACTCTCAATCCCTCCATGGATTCTTGCTAGTTTTTTAGGGAAAAGAGAGAGGAGATCTAGATCCACATTTCCACCAATCACTTTCTCCTCTATGTGAGGGAAACCCCTTGGATCTAGACCTTGGAGTTCTTGGTGTTCTCCTTCTTGTTCTTCCTCTCATTTTCCTCCCTGGCATTAGTTGCTTCGGTGGGATTTGAGAGAGAAGGACTTGGGCACTCCGTGTGCCCTTGCCATTGCATTTGGTGCATCGGTTTGAGTTCTCCACGGTGATACGTGGAAGTTACAAGTTGAGAAGCTTATTACTCTTGGGTGCTTGGTACCCTTGAGCTTGTTCCTCTTGGGTGCTTGGGCGCCCTAGACGGTTGGTGGTGTTCGGAGCTCAATCATTGTGGTGCAAAGCTCCGGGCAAGCGTCGGGGTCTCCAATTAGGTTGTGGAGATCGCCCCGAGCAATTTGACGAGTACCGGTGACTGCCCCCAAGGGTTGCCAAAGTGTACGGGTTCGGTGACCGCCCCCAAGGGTTGCCATTTGTACGGGTTCGGTGACCGCCCTCAAGGGTCCCTTAGTGGAATCACGGCATCTTGCATTGTGCGAGGGCGTGAGGAGATTACGGTGGCCCTAGTGGCTTCTTGGGGAGCATTGTGCCTCCACACCGCTCCAAACGGAGATTAGCATCCGCAAGGGTGTGAACTTCGAGATACATCCTCGTCTCCACGTGCCTCGGTTATCTCTTACCCGAGCTCTTTACTTATGCACTTTACTTTGTGATAGCCATATTGTTTCTTGTCATACTATCACCTAGTAGTTTGTCTTGCTTAGCATAAGTTGTTGGTGCACATAGGTGAGCCTAGTTGTTGTAGGTTTTGTGCTTGACAAATTAACCGCTAGGTTTATTCCGCATTTGTTCAAGCCTAAACCGTAATTATTTTAAAGCGCCTATTCACCCCCCCCCCCTCTAGGCGACATCCTCGATCTTTCACGCGTCGACCCAAGGCTCGTGGGCTGAAGGCCCGTCGACCCGAGGCTCGTGAACCGGAGTCCGTGTAGCCTCCTCCTCGGACGAGTCAACCCTAGCAGTCACGTGCTCGGGTGAAACAGCTGGGGGTGGCGGCGAGGAAGGCGCCCTAGCAGTCACCCTACCTCCTCTCCCGCGACCACGTGCTCCAACTCCTCTCTTCTTCCCTCCCTTACCTCGTCCCTTGCTAGGCACCGCTGTCGACGAAGAAGGGCCCGACGGTGTCGCCATACTGTCCAGCAACGCTCGGCGGAGAGGTGCGTGTGGAATGGAAGACCTCCCACCACGCGCCGACGAAGAAGGGGCCTCGGAGCGCTCCCGACCAGCGCCCACCATCTTTCAACACCTGCCATGACAAAGAGTAAACGAAATTAGTACAACATAAAAAAAATACCGAAATGAATAATTATATGTATATCACTTATGTATCATCATCAAGTACAACATAAAAAAATTGAATACCTGACACTACTAATAATCTCAATCACTATCATCAATAAATGCATAATCATCATCATCACTATAATCAATGACGGGCTCATAGGGTTCAGTGGCATCAAATATATGACCTAACTCATAATTCACAAATATATGACCTCGTCGGCCTCTGGTGTCGTGGGTGTCGTGTCGGGGTCAGGGTGCCGTGTCGGGGTCGGGGTGCTGTTTCGGGGTCGGGGTGTCGGGGTGGTCGGGGTGTCGGGGTGGTCGGGGTCGGGGTGTGGTGTCAGGGTGTCGGGGGTCGGGTGTCGTGCCGGGGTGTCGGGTGGCGTGTCGGGGTCGGGGTGTCGGGGTCGGGGTCGGGGTCAGGTTGTGGGTCGGGGTGTGGTGTCAGGTTGTCGGGGTGTCGGGGTCGGGGTGTCTGGGTGTCTGGGTGTCGGGGTCGGGGTGTCGGGGTATCTTTTTCTTCTTCTTCTTCTTTTTTCCTCTTTTTTTTCTTTTCTTCTTCTTCTCTTCTTCTTCTTTTCTTCTTCTTCTTCTTCTTCTTCTTCTTCTTCCTCTTCTCCTTTTTCCTCTTCTTCTTCTTCTTTTCTTCTTCTTCTTCTTCTCCTCCTCTTCCTCCCTCCTCCTCTTCCTCTTCCTCTTCTTTCTTCCTCTTCTTCTTCTTCTTCTTCTTCTTCTTCTTTCTTCTTCTTCTTTTCTTTCTTCTTCTCCCTCCACCTCTTCCTCCCTCCTCCTCCTCCTTCTACTCTTCTTATTCTTCTAAACTAAAACTAATCTAAAATAAACGAAACTAAAAATAAAACTAAAACTAAACTGAAACTAAAACTAAAGTAAAACTATAACTAAAACAGAAACTAAATTAACTAAAAGAAACTAAACTAAAACAAACTAAAATAAAAAAGGGGGAAGATCACTCACCTGCGCAGGGGATCGCCGGTGGAGGGGGAGGCGGCAGCCCGGTGGAGGGGGAGGCCGCGGCGAGTGGGGGCGGCGGCGGCCCGGTGGAGGGGAGTCTGCGGCGGGTGGGGACAGCGGCGGCCTGGTGGAGGGGGAGGCCGCGGCGGGTGGGGGCGGCGGCGGCCCGGTGGAGGGGAGGCCGCGGCGGGACGGGCGAGGACGGCCACGCAGGGAAGGGGAGGGGGCGGCTGGCCGGCGTGGAAGGGGCGCCGCAGGGGAGGGGTGCGGGGCGAGGGGCCGGCGGCGGGCGGTGGGGCGACGGGGCAAGGGGGCGGCGGGTGGTCGGGGCGACGGGGTGAGAGGCGGTGGGTGGGCGGGTGGTGGCGGCAGGTGATGGGGGTGGCGGCGGGTGGCTGGTGGCGGGGGCGGCGGTGGGTGGCGGTGGTCGTCGGGGTGGGGAGGAACAGAGGCGGGTGGCTGGTGGCGGGGGCGGCGGTGGGTGGCGGTGGTCGTCGGGGTGGGGAGGAACAGAAAGAGAGAGAGGGAGGGAGCGGGGTGGGGGACGGCCGTTAGTTAGGTTGTCTCTTTGCCATCCGCCCCCCTTTGTCGTCCGCTTCTTTGCTCTTTGCCGTCTGCTAGCAGACGGCAAAGAGGGGGTCATTAGGTTTTTTTCTAAGCAGCTCGTTAGTGGGGCCCACCTCTCTCTTTGTCGTCCGCCAACTGACGGCAAAGATTCTTTGCCGTCCACCAGTAGACGGCAAAGAATTGGCTGATGGCAAAGTCATTCTTTGCCATCAGCCAGTTCTTTGCCGTCTGTTTTTTTCAAGCTGACGGCAAAGACCTTCTTTGCCGTCCGCCAGCAGACGGCAAATAAGCAAATTCCAGTAGTGGAAGGGGAAACAGAGAGTTTGCATTGTGAACTCGGTGGGACCAATCGCTCATCTCGGTTGGACCGAAACGTTATGAAGGGAAACAGAGAGTTTGCAATCCCATCTCGGTGAGACTGAGATCCCTATCGGTGAGACCGAAGTGGCTAGGGTTTGTGGCAGTGGTTATGTCAAGTGAACTCGGTGGCGTCGGATAGAATGTTTCGGTGGGGCCGAGTTTGACTTTTGCTTTGGGACATATGTGGATATGAGAAAGTAGTTGAAGGGTTTTGGAGCATATCACTAAGCATTTTGAGCAAGCAACCCATTAAGCAACACCTCATCCCCTTTTAATAGTATTGGCTTTTCCTATGGACTCAATGTGATCTTGGATCACTAAAAGTAAAATGTAGAGTCTTGAGCTTTAGAGCTTGAGCCAATCTTTTGTCCTTAGCATTTTGAGGGGTCCACATTCCTGATCCATGCCATGCCAATCATTGAACTTTCCTGAAATATTTATCTTGAAATAGCATTAGCTCAATGAGCTATATATTGTTAGGAATTACCAAAACCACCCATGTATAGTTGCACTTTCACTTATATACACGCTAGGTAGGGCATCTAGGATTACAAGGTCGCTAACTTGGAGTGGAGGCGGCATGAGAAGTCTTGGAGTATACGTCAAGTCTTCGGCAGGGGCAGTCTTGTTCTTACATCCAGCATGCGGCTTTCGGAGTCCAACTTAGGGAGGATTTGGGCCCACTGGCCTAGCTCGAGGAATAAGTGCCGACTAGGTTAGAACTCCTGAGTCCAGGACACCTTCAGCCGCTTTGAGTGATTGATTGAGAAGTGTAATTGGAGCAACCCATACTCTGAAGAACTTGAGAGAATTCTAAGTGAGGAAAAACCCAAACAACCACATCCAAATTAATGAGTATCATTGATGAGATTGTCCTGTGTGATACTAAAGGAAATATGCCCTAGAGGCAATAATAAAGTTATTATTTATTTCCTTATTTCATGATAAATGTTTATTATTCATGCTAGAATTGTATTAACCGGAAACTTAGTACATGTATGAATACATAGACAAACAGAGTGTCACTAGTATGCCTCTACTTGACTAGCTTGTTGAATCAAAGATGGTTAAGTTTCCTAGCCATGGACATGAGTTGTCATTTGATTAACGGTATCACATCATTAGAGAATGATGTGATTGACTTGACCCATTCCGTTAGCTTAGCACTTGATCGTTTAGTATGTTGCTATTGCTTTCTTCATTACTTATACATGTTCCTCTGACTATGAGATTATGCAACTCCCGAATAGCGGAGGAACACTTTGTGTGCTACCAAACGTCACAACGTAACTGGGTGATTATAAAGGTGCTCTACATGTGTCTCCGATGGTACTTGTTGAGTTGGCATAGATCGAGATTAGGATTTGTCACTCCGATTGTCGGAGAGGTATCTCTGGGCCCTCTCGGTAATGCACATCACTATAAGCCTTGCAAGCAATGTGACTAATGAGTTAGTTGCGGGATGATGCATTATGGAACGAGTAAAGAGACTTGCCGGTAACGAGATTGAACTAGGTATTGAGATACTGACGACCGAATCTCGGGCAAGTAACATACCGATGACAAAGGGAACAACGTATGCTGTTATGCGGTTTGACCGGTAAAGATCTTCGTAGAATATGTAGGAGCCAATATGAGCATCCAGGTTCCGCTATTGGTTATTGACCGGATACGAGTCTCGGTCATGTCTACATAGTTCTCGAACCCGTAGGGTCCGCACGCTTAACGTTCGGTGACGATTGGTAATATGAGTTTATGTGTTTTGATGTACCGAAGGTAGTTCGGAGTCCCGGATACGATCACGGACATGACGAGGAGTCTCTAAATGGTCGAGACATAAAGATCGATATATTGGATGACTATGTTTGGACTTTGGAAGGGTTCCAAGCAAGTTCGGACAAATACCGGAGTGCCGGGGGGTTACCGGAACCCCCGGGGAGTGTAATGGGCCTATGGGCCTTAGTGGAGAAGAGGAGGGGCGGCCAGGGCCCAGGGCAGACCGCGCGCCCCCTCCCCCTCTAGTCCGAATTTAACAAGGAGGGGGCGGCGCCCCCCTTTCCTTCCCCCTCTCTCCTCCTTCCCTCTCTCCTACTCCTACACTTGGAAGGGTTGGAGTCCTACTCCCGATGGGAGTAGGACTCCCCTTGGGGCGCGCCTAGGAGGGCCGGCCCCTCCCCCTCCTCCACTCCTTTATATACAGGGGACGGGGGCACCCCATAGACACACAAGTTGATCAGTTGATCTTTTAGCCGTGTGCGGTGCCCCCCTCCACCATAATCCACCTCGGTCATATCGTAGCGGTGCTTAAGCGAAGCCCTGCGTCGGTAGCATCATCATCACCATCATCACGCCGTCGTGCTGACGGAACTCTCCCTCGAAGCTCTGTTGGATCGTGAGTTCGAGGGACGTCATCGAGCTGAACGTGTGCTGAACTCGGAGGTGCCGTGCGTTCGGTACTTGGATCGGTCGGATCGTGAAGACGTACGACTACATCAACCGCGTTGTCATAACGCTTCCGCTTTCGGTCTACGAGGGTACATAGACAACACTGTCCCCTCTCGTTGCTATGCATCACCATGATCTTGCGTGTGCGTAGGAATTTTTTTGAAATTACTACGTTCCCCAACAGTGGCATCCGAGCCAGGTTTATGTGTAGATGTTATATGCACGAGTAGAACACAAGTGAGTTGTGGGCGATACAAGTCATACTGCTTACCAGCATGTCACACTTTGATTCGGCGGTATTGTTGGATGAAGTGGCCCGGACCGACATTACGCGTACGCTTACGCGAGACTGATTCTACCGACGTGCTTCGCACACAGGTGGCTGGCGGGTGTCAGTTTCTCCAACTTTAGTTGAATCAAGTGTGGCTACGCCCGGTCCTTGAGAAGGTTAAAACAGCACATACTTGATGAAATATCGTTGTGGTTTTCATGCGTAGGTAAGAATGGTTCTTGCTCAGCCCGTAGCAGCCACGTAAAACTTGCAACAACAAAGTAGAGGACGTCTAACTTGTTTTTGCAGGGCATGTTGTGATGTGATATGGTCAAGACATGATGTTAAATTTTATTGTATGAGATGATCATGTTTTGTAACAGAGTTATCGGCAACTGGCAGGAACCATATGGTGTTGCTTTATTGTATGAAATGCAATCGCCATGTAATTGCTTTACTTTATCACTAAGCGGTAGCGATAGTCGTAGAAGCAATAGTTGGCGAGATTACAACGATGCTACAATGGAGATCAAGGTGTCGTGCCGGTGACGATGGTGATCATGACGGTGCTTTGGAGATGGAGATCAAAGGCACAAGATGATGATGGCCATATCATATCACTTATATTGATTGCATGTGATGTTTATCTTTTATGCATCTTATTTTGCTTAGATCGACGGTAGCATTATAAGATGATCTCTCACTAAATTTCAAGGTATAAGTGTTCTCCCTGAGTATGCACCGTTGTGAAAGTTCGTCGTGCCGAGACACCACGTGATGATCGGGTGTGATAAGCTCTACATTCACATACAACGGGTGCAAGCCAGTTTTGCACGCGCAGAATACTCGGGTTAAACTTGATGAGCCTAGCATATGCAGATATGGCCTCGGAACACTGAGACCGAAAGGTTGAGCGTGAATCATATAGTAGATATGATCAACATAGTGATGTTCACCATTGAAAACTACTCCATCTCACGTGATGATCGGACATGGTTTAGTTGATATGGATCACGTGATCACTTAGATGATTAGAGGGATGTATATCTAAGTGGGAGTTCTTAAGTAATATGATTAAATTGAACTTTAATTTATCATGAACTTAGTCCTGATAGTATTTGCATAACTATGTTGTAGATCAATAGCTCGCGATGTAGCTCCCCGTTTTATTTTTGATATGTTCCTAGAGAAAACTAAGTTGAAAGATGTTAGTAGCAATGATGCGGATTGGATCCGTGATTTGAGGATTATCCTCATTGCTGCACAGAAGAATTATGTCCTTGATGCACCGCTAGGTGACAGACCGATTGCAGGAACAGATGCAGACGTTATGAACGTTTGGCAAGCTCGATATGATGACTACTTGATAGTTTAGTGCACCATGCTTTACGGCTTAGAATCGGGGCTTCAAAGACGTTTTGAACGCCACGGAGCATATGAGATGTTCCAAGAGTTGAAATTAGTATTTCAGACTCATGCCCATGTCGAAAGGTATGAGACCTTTGACAAGCATTTTGCCTACAAGATGGAGGAGAATAGCTCAGCTAGTGAGCATGTGCTCAGAATGTCTGAGTACTACAATCACTTGAATCAAGTGGGAGTTAATCTTCCAGATAAGATAGTGATTGACATAGTTCTCTAGTCACTATCACCAAGTTACTAGAACTTCGTGATGAACTATAATATGCAAGGGATAATGGAAACGATTCCCAAACTCTTCATGATGCTGAAATCGATGAAGGTAGAAATCAAGAAAAGCATCAAGTGTTGATGGTTGACAAGACCACTAGTTTCAAGAAAAGGGCAAAGGGAAGAAGGGGAACTTCAAGAAGAACGGCAAGCAACTTGATGCTCAAGTGAAGAAGCCCAAGTCTGGACCTAAGCCTGAGACTAAGTGCTTCTACTGCAAAGGGACTGGTCACTGGAAGCAGAACTGCCCCAAGTATTTGGCGGATCAGAAGGATGGCAAAGTGAACAAAGGTATATTTGGTATACATGTTATTGATGTGTACTTTACTAGTGTTTATAGAAACCCCTCAGTATTTGATACTAGTTCAGTTGCTAAGATTAGTAACTCGAAACAGGAGTTGCAGAATGAACAGAGACTAGTTAAGGGTGAAGTGATGATGTGTGTTGGAAGTGGTTCCAAGATTGATATGATCATCATCGCACACTCCCTATACTTTCGGGATTAGTGTTGAACCTAAATAAATGTTATTTGGTGTTTGCGTTAAGCATGAATATGATTGGATCATGTTTATTGCAATACAGTTATTCATTTAATGTCAGAGAATAATTGTTGTTCTGTTTACATGAATAAAACTTTCAATGGTCATACACCCAAGGTGAATGGTTTATTGAATCTCGATCGTAGTGATACACTTATTCATAATATTGAAGCCAAAAATGCAGATTTAATAATGATAGTGCAACTTATTTATGGCACTACCGTTTAGGTCATATTGGTGTAAAGCGCATGAAGAAAATCCATGCTGATGGGCTTTTGGAATCACTTGATTATGAATCAGTTGATGCTTGCGAACCATGCCTCATGGGCAAGATGACTAAGACTCCGTTCTCCGGGACAATGGAGCGAGCAACAGACTTGTTCCAAATAATCAAATAATACATACTGATGTATGCAGTCCGATGAGTGTTGAGGCTCGCGGCAGGTATCATTATTTTCTGACCTTCACAGATGATTTGAGCAGATATGGGTATATCTATTTGATGAAACATAAATCTGAAACATTTGAAAAGTTCAAATAATTTCAGAGTGAAGTGGAAAATCATCGTAACAAGAAAATAAAGTTTCTACGATCTGATCGTGGAGGAGAATATTTGAGTTACGAGTTTGGTCTTCATTTGAAACAATGCGGAATAGTTTCGCAACTCACGCCACCTGGAACACCACAGCGTAATGGTGTGTCCGAACATCGTAATCGTACTTTATTAGATATGGTGCAATCTATGATGTCTCTTACCGATTTACCACTATCGTTTTGGGGTTACACATTAGAGACAGATGCATTCACGTTAAATAGGGCAACATCTAAATCCGTTGAGACGACACCATATGAACTGTGGTTTGGCAAGAAACCAAAGTTGTCGTTTCTTAAAGTTTGGGGTTATGATGCTTATGTGAAAAAAAATCATCCTGATAAGCTCAAACCCAAATCGGAGAAATGTGTCTTCATAGGATACCCAAAGGAGACAGTTGGGTACACCTTCTATCACAGATCCGAAGGCAAGACAGTCATTGCTAAGAATGGATCCTTTCTAGAGAAGGAGTTTCTCTCGAAAGAAGTGAGTGGGAGGAAAGTAGAACTTGACGAGGTAACTGTACCTTCTCCCGAATTGGAAAGCAGTTCATCACAGAAATCAGTTCCAGTGATGCCTACACCAATTAGTGAGGAAGTTAATGATGATGATCATGTAACTTCAGATCAAGTTACTACTGAACCTCGTAGGTCAACCAGAGTAAGATCCGCACCAGATTGGTACGGTAATCCTGTTCTGGAGGTCATGTTACTTTGACCATGACGAACCTACGAACTATGAGGAAACGATGATGAGCCTAGATTCCGCGAAATGGCTTGAGGCCATGAAATCTGAGATGGGATCCATATATGAGAACAAAGTATGGACTTTAGTTGACTTGCCCGGTGATCGGCAAGTCATTGAGAATAAATGGATTTTCAAGAGGAAGACGAACGATGATAGTAGTGTTACTATCTACAAAGCTAGACTTGTCGAAAAAGGTTTTTGACAAAGTTCAAGGTGTTGACTACGATGAGATTTTCTCACTCGTAGCGATGCTTAAAGTCTGTCCGAATCATGTTAGCAATTGCCACATTTTATGAAATCTGAAAAATAGATGTCAAAATTGTCTTCCTTAAATGGATTTATTAAAGAAGAGTTGTATATGATGCAACTAGAAGGTTTTGTCGATCCTAAAAGTGCTAACAAAGTGTGCAAGCTCCAGTGATCCATTTATGGACTAGTGCAAGCCTCTCGGAGTTGGAATATACGCTTTGATAGTGTGATCAAAGCATATGGTTTTATACAGACTTGCGGTGAAGCCTGTATTTACAAGAAAGTGAGTGGGAGCACTACAGCCTTTCTGATAAGTATATGTGAGTGACATATTGTTGATCGGAAATGACGTAGAATTTTTTGGAAAGCATAAAGGAGTGTTTGAAAGAAGTTTTTCAAAGAAAGACCTCGATGAAGCTGCTTACATATTGAGCATCAAGATTTATAAAGATAGATCAAGACGCTTGATAAGTTTTTTCAATGAGTACATACCTTGACAAATTTTTGAAGTATTTCAAAATGGAACAGTCAAAGAAGGAGTTCTTGCCTGTATTGCAAGGTGGGAAATTGAGTAAGACTCAAAGCCCGACCACGGCAGAAGATAGAAAGAGAATGAAAGTCATTCCCTATGCCCCAGCCATAGGTTCTATAAAGTATGCCATGTTGTGTACCAGATCTATTGTATACCCTACACTGAGTTTGGCAAGGGAGTACAATAGTGATCTAGGAGTAGATCACTGGACAGCGGTCAAAATTATCCTTAGTGGAATAAGGATATGTTTCTCGATTATGGAGGTGACAAGAGGTTCGTCGTAAAGGGTTACGTCGATGCAAGTTTTGACACTGGTCCAGATGACTCTAAGTCTCAATCTGGTACATATTGAAAGTGGGAGAAATTAGCTAGAGTAGCTCCGTGCAGAGCATTGTTGACATAGAAATTTGCAAAATACACACGGATCTGAATATGGCAGACCCGTTGACTAAACTTCTCTCACAAGCAAAACATGATCACACCTTAGTACTCTTTGGGTGTTAATCACATGGCAATGTGAACTAAGATTATTGACTCTAGTAAACCCTTTGAGTGTTGTTCACATGGCGATGTGAACTATGGGTGTTAATCACATGGTGATATGAACTATTGGTGTTAAATCACATGGCAATGTGAACTAGATTATTGACTCTAGTGCAAGTGGGAGACTGAAGAAAATATGCCCTAGAGGCAATAATAAAGTTATTATTTATTTCCTTATTTCATGATAAATGTTTATTATTCATGCTAGAATTGTATTAACCGGAAACTTAGTACATGTGTGAATACATAGACAAACAGAGTGTCACTAGTATGCCTCTACTTGACTAGCTCGTTGAATCAAAGATGGTTAAGTTTCCTAGCCATGGACATGAGTTGTCATTTGATTAACGGGATCACATCATTAGAGAATGATGTGATTGACTTGACCCATTCTGTTAGCTTAGCACTTGATCGTTTAGTATGTTGTTATTGCTTTCTTCATGACTTATACATGTTCCTATGACTATGAGATTATGCAACTCCCGAATAGCGGAGGAACACTTTGTGTGCTACCAAACGTCACAACGTAACTGGGTGATTATAAAGGTGCTCTACAGGTGTCTCCGATGGTACTTGTTGAGTTGGCATAGATCGAGATTAGGATTTGTCACTCCGATTGTCGGAGAGGTATCTCTGGGCCCTCTCGGTAATGCACATCACTATAAGCCTTGCAAGCAATGTGACTAATGAGTTAGTTGCGGGATGATGCATTACGGAACGAGTAAAGAGACTTGCCAGTAACGAGATTGAACTAGGTATTGAGATACCGACGATCGAATCTCGGGCAAGTAACATACGATGACAAAGGGAACAACGTATGTTGTTATGCGGTTTGACCGATAAAGATCTTCGTAGAATATGTAGGAGACAATATGAGCATCCAGGTTCCGCTATTGGTTATTGACCGGAGACGAGTCTCGGTCATGTCTACATAGTTCTCGAACCCGTAGGGTCCGCACGCTTAACGTTCGGTGACGATCGGTAATATGAGTTTATGTGTTTTGATGTACCGAATGTAGTTCGGAGTCCCGGATATGATCACAGAAATGACGAGGAGTCTTGAAATGGTCGAGACATAAAGATCGATATATTGGATGACTATGTTTGGACTTCGGAAGGGTTCCGAGCAAGTTCGGACAAATACCGGAGTACCGGGGGGTTACCGGAACCCCCCGGGGAGTGTAATGGGCCTATTGGGCCTTAGTGGAGAAGAGGAGGGGCGGCCAGGGCAGGCCGCACGCCCCCTCCCCCTCTAGTCCGAATTGGACAAGGAGGGGGGCGGCGCCCCCCTTTCCTTCCCCCTCTCTCCTCCTTCCCTCTCTCCTACTCCTACTCTTGGAAGGGTTGGAGTCCTACTCCCGGTGGGAGTAGGACTCCCCTTGGGGCGCGCCTAGGAGGGTCGGCCCCTCCCCCTCCTCCACTCCTTTATATACGGGGGAGGGGGGCACCCCATAGACACACAAGTTGATCAGTTGATCTTTTAGCCGTGTGCGGTGCCCTCCTCCATCATAATCCACCTCGGTCATATCGTAGCGGTGCTTAAGCGAAGCCCTGCGTCGGTAGCATCATCATCACCGTCATCACGCCGTCGTGCTGACGGAACTCTCCCTCGAAGCTCTGCTGGATCGTGAGTTCGAGGGACGTCATCGAGCTGAACGTGTGCTGAACTCGGAGGTGCCGTGCGTTCGGTACTTGGATCGGTCGGATCATGAAGACATACGACTACATCAACCGCGTTGTCATAACGCTTCCGCTTTCGGTCTACGAGGGTACGTAGACAACACTCTCCCCTCTCGTTGCTATGCATCACCATGATCTTGCGTGTGCGTAAGAATTTTTTTGAAATTACTACGTTCCCCAACAGATACGACGGTTGTTACCTTTGAAGACTGTGATCACCTAGACGGTTAGACGTCATGTTTTGAGAATCCAAGAAGAAATCGTGGAGTGCCATAGAACGACTATGTGAAGGTTTTGGAAGTCTACCTTGAAGACTTACCATAAATGATTGGGTGAGGTCTAAGTGATCTTAGCTCAAGGGGAATAAGGTGAAGACTAAGAGCCTTCAGAGTTAAATCTCAAGTTTCCCTAACCAGACGTACAGTTTTCATAGCAACTGGAACTGGTCAATCAAACTCATTGTCTTCACGAAGCTACCATGGTTCCAATTCCCCGGCACTTTACTTTCGGTACATCAGTGTTGAAGAATTTGACTCTCACCCATGAATACTTTGACTTGAAGACTTTCATCATGATACTTTTCTTTCTCTTTCAGTTTGTCGTTCTTAAGGTTGTTTATTCTTATGTTCGCTTGTTCTTCATATACTGGTACTTAGTATGCTTGCTTAGTTCCGTTCTGATGACTTTGTCCTCATTCTGAATTGCATGTTAGTGTAGTTTTCATTCCGTCACGTATTTCTTCACCCTGTTATTTTTCGAAGAACTCGTGTCCTTGAAGAATTTATTAAAATCTCCCATTCACCTCCGTCTGGTCGATAACTTGCACTTTCAGCCATCCACCACCCAGCAACAACACACGAAAGGTACCCGGCATAACCGACCCAACGTGGGCCAACAACCGAGTAAGGCACGACTACACCCACGATGACTAGTCGAAGAAAACACACACGCAGGGGCAATGAATAAACGCTACAAAATGTGGCCTCGGGTGTGCCCGTGTTCCACAGGTCATTGAGGTCTGAGGCCATCGGGGAGGTCACACAAGTAAAACCCCGATTGAATGGGGGTAAAGGTGCCAGGCGGGCATCAGCGCAGGGCACGCAAGGGCGCGCATGCACCGGGAGGCGGGTACTTTAGCATCATTTAAAGGAGTAATGTGTTTTCCCTCATCTATGCAAATATTAATCTAAGTGAGGCTCCCGGATACTCTCTCATCTCATATGTGCATCTCAAACTCCCATTCATCTCTTTAATTTGAGAGAGGTTTAAAAGGCCTTCCAAATCAACTGAATAATCGCAGGGGTCGGGAGAAAGGGGGGTCCAATCTTTCCCGCCACCTGATGGTGTTTCTCGCCAAAACTCGTTGTCGACACCTCTCCCTCTCCCACCCCTCTCCGCTAGGGAGCCCCAGCTCCAGGTTGGCCCACTGTGTCCTAGTGCGGCAAGCGTAGCTCACAAGGTGAGGTACATAGGCATCCCTCGCCATATGTCCTTTGATGGTATGACATTGCCTCTCCTCCAGCTCCGGACAACTCCCCGCGATCCTTGTGGATCTCAGGATCAAGGACAACGATGACCTCCACTATGGCCCTCCATCCCTGCCACGAACGCCTCCCCCTCCGCCTCGCCACACAACAAGTCAACTTCAAGGGGCAGATGCATGACGCCTCAAAGCAGAGGACCACCCCGACCTTGACGCATCACCCCAGATAAGTCGCACACCCCGCCGCCAATAGTTGTCTTCGACGACCATAATGCAGGTTTGTTTTTTTCCTTCTTCTTTTAATTCAGCCATGTGTACATGAGATTGGAGATGAGCATGATCTGCGCAAATGTTGTATGGGGTACTATGTACATGAACTTTATATGCACATTTTCCCAAACCTTTTTGCAATGCTTGTTGCATATGTAGGAACATGTAGATAACCAAGAGAACTTCGTGGTAAACTTGATCAATCTAGGATTCGAGGTTGGATGATATATTTTCTGCCAATGTCAACTATCTTTTGGAAATGGTTTTGTCAATTGTTCCGTTATTTTGGTAAGCACTTGATAGTTACTTTTTTGTTATGCCAAATTATATGCTAAACAATGTCCGAACATGTTGTTAACACAGTGGTTGAAATTACATATATTCATGCGTCAATCTCAAAGTTATTCATCTAGTATCATTATTATTCTGGATTTATCCTTGGGTATATGTGCCATGAAAGAATATATATCATCCAATTCCAAGAACAACAAAAGGGGAGGGTTGTTGATGGTGACTGTGTTCTCGTCTGCTCCAGTACATTCTCTTCCAAGCACGTATATCAAGCCATTTCCTCTCAGTTTCTCAGTTTTTTGATAAACAGTGGATTTTACTGACTCAAAATAAAACATCAAGGAATTACAAACGCAATGAGCACATACACGACCTCTGCATAACACCAACGCACGCACACGCACACACAAAAGAAAAAAAACACCGACAAAGAGAATTCATATAAGATCAAAGCTATCCCTATGAGAGGAAAAAAGAAAAAAAGTCCCTGAAGTGACAGAAGCAGCTGCAGATGGCAAAAACGTTGCAGCAAGTAAACAAACTTATCATCCTCGGACAGAACTACAGCCGAACTGTTTTTCGATTCGAAGATCACGCTAATATACTCGCGGTGTCACCTTACTTATCTGCAAAGTAACAGGAGTAGTATAATACCATATCCATGGAATATATTCGACAGAGTCGTATGATTGCCTTGCGCTGTTACCAGGACAGGTACATGACTTGGCCGCATCTGGAAGCGAACTGTGTCATCGTATTCCAGCGACCTCGGCTGCCCGGCTCGGCTCAGCCAACCACCTTTCGCACCGCACCGACGACATAACACATCACATCCATTTTCCTCCAACAAAACGGGACAAGTGTGTAATCGTAGGACGAACGCAAACATGGCTGAAACAAGACCGGTGTACAACCATGCCCAATGTGCAGGGAGCATGTGGGACAGGGGTACTCCATCAAAACTAATAAGAACACCAAACAATGGAATTCCACAAGGAACTTTTTAGTACCCGGAGTTCCATTTCCACAGAAATATCGTTGGAATTCTCTAAGCCTTGTTCGGTTGCGTGTGAATCCAAGTGGATTGAAAGGGTTTGAGGGGTTTTCAAACCTATTTAGAAGTCAAAATACGAACCAATCCTTGCCAATCCCCTCCAATCCTCTTGGGGAGAGGATTAACCGAACAAGCCCTAACTGGAGTACCCGGAGCTGCTGCACCAGGTGTATTTCCCGAAGACTTACTCCAATACAGAATATATCCCTAAAAGATTTCGGTTGGAGCTGGCATATGCCAAACATGAATACCATCTGAACTCCTGATGCTACTGATATAACACCTGGCATGTATACCCAGTCCTGAGTGAAAAAGACACCGCAAGCATGATCCTTATCAACAAAATAGTCACGCAATAAATCAACAAAACCCAAAGTCATTCCACGTTCCCCTTGCAAGGGAGCCAACGTGGGCAATCATCTGTGGAGGCCAGACATACACCCACAAGCAAGATTGCAATAGACATATCTCGGCAAATGCTAGGCAATAAAAGATGCATCAGGCAAACACAGGCTAATAACGATATAGAGATAGATAGATAGATAGCAATGGCACTTGCAGCCAATGTGTATGTACAGCAAAAGACCAGGCCACATAAATAGCAGCGATCTAAGTTGATGGTCGCCATGTTCGCCAACACTAGAGAGCACACCTAAAAGGCTTCTAAGACTAGTATGTACAGGCAAGGATAGATAAGGCTGGTGTGGCGGGGAACCCTCTGCTTTCTTCCCCTCCTATCATCAGCTCCACACCCGATCATGTTGTAAGTTTAGCGAGCCGCCCACATCTACGTATCTTGTTTCCCTACATGATAATACTTACAAAACCACGCGCGAGTTTCTGCTGCGTGTGGCGCGGGCAGCCAGCGTCAGTATCTGTTTCCAGTCAGGACAGGTGGAAGGACCCCTGCCCCTCAGTAATCGCGTAGAGTAGCTTCTCCCTCATCCTTTCCTGAAGGGCAAAAGGCTTGGTGTTAGTACACCAATGTACGGTAACTTTCAGGAAACTCAAACGTATAGTAACTGGAACTGACTACTGCAAATAATCATGCCAGAAAAGGCATGTTCAGAATGCCAATTACTACTGACTTGGATGTGCGCTTCATAGTCCATAGTTTCTTTTAGCTTATAAGTGTTACATCAAGACATTAAAGCGCTTATCTTAATTAATAAAAATATTAATAAGAATAGAAGTAAACTAATCTACCAAGATGTTCTCAGTTTAGGTAGCAGAAAGGTAGAGAGCTCAAACCTTAGAGCAGTAGGCAGGTAACTTAAGATAGTTAGCGCAAGTCATCACACTTGGCAGATCATCATCAGCATCGTTGTTGCTATGCTGTTAATTGTATAGCACAAGTTAGCAATCTAGTAAAAAGTAACTGATAGAGAGATAGAGAGGTAGCTTTAAATTGTGAAAACAGACCTTCCTGACAACTGTCAAATTTGGATTCAGTGCAGCCAGACCGCCTGGAGGGAGCCGAGGTGAACCAGTTATAAATTGCAAGAAAGCTCTGCGTTCATGGCATCCAAACTCTTGTATGATCTCTAACAACTGCAGCGCATTAAGATTTCTTGTTATGGTACTTAGATACTATTTTTCTTGGAAAATGGAACTTCAAAATGTATCTACTAATAAAAGACTTACATTAAGGACTGCAGGACTGCTGGAGGTGTAGCCATGATCAAATTTTATGTGATCCACAAGTTTCACAAACTGTTCAGAAGCAAGGTGTCAATAACGAAAAAACGAATATTTACAAGAAAATCAACAACTTCCAACAAAAGTAATCTTGTTCGACACAGTGTAATCTTGTTCTCCGCATATTTACAAGAAAAGGCACATACATCCCAGTTATCTTGTTCTCCGCAGAGTAATCTCTCCAGCTCATCCTCTGAGAATGCCCGAAGTGTGCTTAGTGAAAATACCTGCAAAACCCAGTGTAAGTGTAGCACAACAAATTGGATTTTTTAAACTACGAGCAGTAAGAGACAACACCAGAGAAGAGTGAAAAATGTATAATGAGAAGTGAAACATCGAGTTCATGTCACCCTATTGGCCCCATGTGAGGTTCATGAGTTACAAATCAAAGCAACCTAGCGCCTATATACACCTGAACAAACAGATGAGGAAGCTCTGGTAAAAAAAGGACGAAGGGCGAGTCAATCGCCAAATCAAAATGATTGCCATCAGAAACAGTTAGAAGTGTATACATATTGGATTAAGACTACTTAAGAAATAGTACATAGGGTTATTAAATGAGGAATTGCTTTTGCATTGTCTAATTAACGCATTACTGCCAAGTTCCTCCGAGGATAAAAGCGCTAGTAGGAAGCAGCAAATTTGCAACTTTGTCAAAGAGTGTAGAACGCATATAAACTAAGAACTGTAGAGCCATG
This sequence comes from Triticum aestivum, assembly GCF_018294505.1. Classification (NCBI taxonomy): domain Eukaryota; kingdom Viridiplantae; phylum Streptophyta; class Magnoliopsida; order Poales; family Poaceae; genus Triticum; species Triticum aestivum. Next base: position 388,295,516 of record NC_057796.1, read on the forward strand.
ATAGCTTCTAGGTAATGCATCCTACACGCACTCCACATTTTGTGAACTGGGACAACCCAACCATGGTGTAACTGAAAAGCTGTCATTAGTTACACACAAGTATAATCATATGAGAGCAGCACCATGATATAGCATACCTGACTGAATCCTGACTCAAAGGCCTCCAGCTGTCTTGTGATTCCACTTTTAACTGTTGCCTCGACAACAAAAGAAACATATTCTTCCAAATTCTCACCAGTTACCTGAAAATAACTTAAGTAATTTAGGGAATACTTTAATCTGCTGCGAACCCGGCAACGGAAAGTGGCACGGTCATATCACTTACATTATCTGAAGTACCCTCTGAAGAAAGCACATATTCTGGATACCCTGGGACAGCAAAGTCAATAACAAGATCCTCAATTTTACAACCTCGATAAGACAAATCAGATGTGCTCTGGCATTCCCTTGTCGAACATGATTCTAAATATTTCCTTTGACAAGTAAGCGCTTTAAACTCCATAAGGGTCATTGCCAGTTCAGGATCAAATGAATTGATATCATATATATTAAGCTCCTATCATAGTAAAGACTATTAGATCGACAAACAGAAGAAAGCATAATAAACATGATATATTTCCGAGAATATAGGACCCAAAATACCTGTCCTAGGATAAGCTTGTAAAATGCTTTGGAAAATGGAATGTCAAGAATTCTGCCATCCTTAATTGCCTTTGCGAGAACCTGACCAAGGAGGTGAAACCTTTTATTTACTTCCGAGAAGGAAGCACAGTCTACAGAAGCAGACCACGGTCGAGGAAACAGTCCATTAGGCGCGACCACAGTCCGGGAACCAATGTGAGCATTGTTGGTGCCAGCTTCACAAGGAAGCTCACCCCTCCACATGCCTAAACCAGACTTCTGAAACTCATGACTTATCAACGTATAGAACTCCATTGTAGGACCTAAACCTGTACCTACTTCTTCTTCATATTCTACTTCAAGCAGTGCACTACTCTTAGCATAGGAATGCATCATTTTCGCAGCTGAAGCCAGTATATCATCACGATCAACTTTGAACTTTTTCCGTGAAATGGGTGAACCTCTTTCTGTTGATATATTGCTACCACTTGTATCTATCAAATGACCACGTTGCATTGATGAAGAACCAAATGCTGTCAGTTGGAAATACTTCCATCTTGCCTCAAAGGAAAATAAGAAAGGGCACGCAGACATCAGTTCAGTGCACCATAAAGGCAGACAGCGAGACCTTAAAACCAAGGGATCATGCATCTGTTGCTCCAGTTTATCTGTCAATTTAGCACTAACAAACTCCTGCAGTGGAACTGAAGAAACAGAAGGCTTCAGATCATCAAGGTCAGTTAACTTCCCTTGAGCAAAAGCATGGTTTCTCTCATTAGACACGAGGTGAAACGAGTATCGGTTTAATCCTTCTAAAACTTTCAGCATAAACAATATGTCATACAATGAATTTGATCTATCAAGTTTGCAAGGGATCTTCCCAAGCAACAAACTGCTGAAGAAAGGGAGTGCTTGCCACATTAAACCAGTTTTACTGTCATTTGTTGATATCGCTGCATTAGAAAGGTTCTCAGGAGAATCATCTTTTTCTGGATTTGCAGCTGTTCGAAATGTTATGTCATGCACACTGCGCCAAAACTGGGTGTCCAAAATTACATCAGCTCCCGCATTGATCTGATCTTGCAGGATTGATTGATATAGAGTAACAGATCGGTCAAGCTCTTTTCCTTTCAGGCTAAATACCAGTTTCGGCTGTACAGCACAATCAGTCCCGGTCGACTTGTTTCGTTCTGGTTGACCTCCAGCTGCACATCCATTATGGTATTGAGGTTACCAGAACAAGAGACAGGTTGCAAATTAGAGAATAACAGCTAGTAATTAAGTCAAATCTAGACACACACTCACCGGAAGATGGCGACCCTTTCTTCGAGCATGGTTCTACAGAAGAATCTTGATTTTCTCTGATGATACCCTGAAAAGGAGCAATTCTAGTCTTAAAACACGGAAACCTAGAAGTATGAACAGCGATAAACTGTGGATTTATTGGATAATTCTTTCCGGTATCAACGGGTATGTATGAAGTAATAGCCAAACCATGCATAACCTCTACGGCACTAAAAGAAAGTTATAAATATAAGCAAGTTAGCACTCAGCCTATTCATATTTCAATATATCCCAACTGTTAATGTTTCTTAAGATTGCAAACAGAATAATACCTCTGATGAAGGAGAAGATTCTGGGCTGGAATCTCTTTCCTGAGGGTCATCTTCAGCACATCTGCTCTCGAAAGCAACACTACTAGGTGGTGATTCAGTATTCTGATCACTTGTGCATGTACTGACTTTGGGCCACAGAAATTGTTCAATAGAATGCAAGGAAGAAGAGATTTCCAAATTCACAGAATTATCATAGCTTGATAAGTTTGTTTCATCTTCATCCTTCTTGAAACGTACTCGGATACATGGACTAATTGTTGAGTGGCGAATAGGGATATCAGAAATATTGTTCCTTGGCTTGAAATTGTGGCTCATTATCACTGGGAAGTTGTCAAGAGAAGTAAGAGCATTCTGCAGTTTCCTTACAAGTAGTGTCAAGAGCATATCACCCCAACCTTGCTCCATTCTTGAGAAACAAATCCGGGCAAATGACTGAAATCTTTTCAGCACAGCACAAAAATGTTCAGCATTGTAATCTTTAAGATTGTCATCCACCTGAAGGTATTTGCCGTTAGACAGGTAATTTAACAAAGATTTGACCAGTCCACTCTCAAGGAATTCAAACGTCGTCATTGTTTCTCCTCCGTGAAGCTCCATCATCACCTCGCTCAAAATGGTAGACAAGTGTTCTTCATTTTGAAGACTGTCTTGGTTTAATGACTTGTCAGCAGAGTCATTTAGAACTGCACAGCAAGTTTTGAGCTTCTGCAAAATCTCTGTTAACCCCATCTCTGAATTCACTGCTTCAGCTGTAAAGTAAGTTGTCTTCACATGTCTTGCGAAATTAAAAAGGTTCCCCTGCCCAATCCTACAAGCCCTTGTTTCAGCAGATTCAGATTGGCGGGAATCAAATGCATAGCAGAAACATGTAGGTTTATTTCTTATAACAGGTTGATTTTCTGACTGCTGAGTGTCATCAGAGAGAGGGGGGCTGGACTTTGAGCAATCCTCTTGCATAAGAAGAGCCTCTACTGCATTGACAACACCTTCTTTGATAAAAGATCCAAGGTAAGCATCCGGAAGTTTTTGCATGAGAATCTCGATAATCTTCAGTGATGAGATTAGCACATGATGATCCTTCCGGGACAATAAACCAGCCAAGAAGCTGTCACATAATCACAGAAGTAATATATTCATTTAGACTCAGACAATTAACGAGTTCAGTGAAAATGTCTATCAACTGTTATGCAAGGAATGCAGCCCTTCTTTTGCAGGTCGTGTTTACCTTGATATGTTTGTTTCCTTGAGCAACTCTTGAAGCATTTCAGGTTTACTGAAGTAACAGATGTTATTTACAATTGAAGAACAGCCATAGCAAATGTACGAATTTGCACCAGAGTTGACTGCCTGCACAAAACAACATACTCACTTCATATTTCAGAGCAAGAGCATCCTTAATGAGCTGTTAGTTCGTTATTATGAACAGACCTTGATCAAGATAGGAAGGATATCCGTAGAGAACTGACACAAGAACCCTGGTTCATCGACAATTATTTTTTCTTTAGCAAGTACTATATAGGTGTCTTCAACATCTCTTGCAGCAGAAGGAATAAGCTGGATTGCTAATTTCAGAGCTTCATTAACCTGGTAGGATCAAGAATTAAACTATCAAATCACTGGTTGGCAGCTAGTGTGAACTTCAGGGCTGCATGTTGGTGTAAGAAGAGGGATCAAGGGATGTGATCGGACAAGTTCTACTATTATAGTTACTTATTTATTGATCAATGAAAATAATGTTTCGCTTGTTCGGAAGTGGAAAGCAGTGCTTATAATACTCCCTCCGGTCCTTTTTAGTCTGCATATAAGTTGTGTCTGAAGTCAAAGTATCTCTACTTTGACCAAACTTATAGAAAAAAGTATCAGCATTCATAATGCCAAATCAATATTGTAGATTCATTATGAAACGTAGTTCCGTAGTATATATATTTGATATTATAGATATTGATATTTTTTAAATAAATTCGGTCAAACTTTGCAAAGTTTGACTTGACACAAATCTAATACGCAGAGTAAAAGGACCGGAGGGAGTACAAGTTAAGTCACAAAGAAATGGATAGGACAAATTCACAATAATGGTAGCATAACTTATAAGATTACAGCCCAGTTCTTTTGGCTGCTTCTCCTAGAATCTTGAAACCGTATTTTTTTGACAATCCTAGAGGTCCAATTCTAAAGATTCTGGGAGAATCAGACAAAAGAACTGTGCCTACTAGTTCTTTTCTAGTAAATATACTGATCAACTGAGCTTGGTGCATGTATTAGTATTACTACTGGTAACGGCAGCCTCTGCTCATGTAGGTTATGGACCACCTGATGTTGAATTTACCAAGAAACAGAACTATAGAAATATGGACTGGCAGTAAAGAAGCTATTAAGCAACCAACCTGGTTATTTTGGTTTTCCGAAGGCAGGTATGGCATCCCATGGGAGAGATCTGAACTGACCAAAATCCCCCTTATGGTGCTACCAACATTCAACTCAAAGAGAGACTTCACTGCCACAAGTGAAGTACAGGCTAGCTTAGCAAGAAGCCCGATCAAGTTCTGCAATCACAACAAACTACAATCAACTCCCTCAAAGACATACTCATGATACGCATAGAAGGTCAAGGGGAAGCATACACTGCAAGTTGATGGGTTAAGGGAAGTGAGCCCGCTGGCGTTGATCAAAGGAAGGACCTTCTCTACCAGGCCCTGGTGGCAGAGCTGGTCAAGAAGCTCCACTGAACCACTAAAAGAGTCTACAATGCTTATCAAGCAAGTTGCAACCTTTTCAACAACCTGTGATATTATATCACCTGAAACATTAGCAGAGCACTATGTACATGCCTAATACATGCAAACTCGGTTAAATTAGTGGGCAACAATACCATCTTGTCCTCAGACTGCAGTAGATTACACAGCATTGGGATCGAATCCATCACAAACTGGGAGCAATCTGCTGGGACCTTCTTACAGGCATTTGCAACAGCCGAGACAGCAACCCTCTGAACCATCCAAGCAGGCATCCAATTAGCGAATGCAGTAGATTCTCGGCACCAAAAGATCGAATATCTGCAATTCTAACCTGAATACTTGCAGAGAAGAAGTCAATGTACGCCAGCACGGCAGTTATCATGCCTGCCTGCAAGCACTGCGCCGGCTGCCGCAGCGATATCTTCTCAAACGCCTGCAAGCACTGCTCATACAAACAGAAGAAGCGTGATTGATCGCGTAAAGCGCTTGGTTCAGTTCAATGTGATGGTCTGGCCGGGTTTTCAGGGCTGCTCCGTTACCTGCTCGGCCACATCAAGGTACTCGATCGCGAGGAGGCGGGAGCAGAGCACGGGGAGCAGGCCGTGGCGGACGACGGCGTCGGCGGCGCGTGGCATGGCGTCGCAGAGGTAGGTGATGGCGCGCACGGCGAGCAGCATCTCGTCGGGGCTGGCGACCTCAGCGCCGGCCAGGCGCACGAGCGCCCGCGCGGCGGACTCGACGGGGAAGTAGCCCCCAGCGTCCTCGGTGCAGAAGGAGAGCGCCTCGCAGAGCTCCGTGAGCGACGCGAGCAGCGCGCCTCCCCCGGCGCCCTCCGAGGCGACGGCCGCCACCATCCGGCGGAACTTGCCGCTCCCGGGCCCCCCGTCCCCATCGGACTCACACGACGACCCGCCATCCCCGTCCCCGTCCCCATCGTCTCCGTCCACATCGGCATCGGCATCGGCGTCGGCCTCGGCGGCGTGGCCGGACGACGAGGTGTCCATGTCGGAGGCGGCCTGCTCCGGCGGCGCTGGCACGGCCGCGGCCACAGCGGCGGCGGCGGAAGTCGAGGGCTCGGCGGTGCAGGGGCGCTTATCGGCGGGGGGCTCGGCCTCGCCGGAGCCGCCGGGGTCGGAGTCGGGGCGCTTCCGGCAGCGATCCATCGGCGCGCGCGCTTACCTCAGGCCCCCGGGCGCGGACGTAAGCCAGCAGCACAGCGGCAGTCCTCGCTCCGTCCCAACAACGAACACGATCGATCGGAGAGGGGAATCGGGGGGGATATGAGTTGAGAGACGTGCGGGGTGGGGAGGGGGGGCGGGTTTTAAGTCTGGTTTACCCCTCTCCCCCTCTATCTCGATCGATCGGGTTTAAAATCCGGGAGATTTTTAACCGATTTGGTGCGGTTTCTGGGGGAGATTCCCCGTGTTTATCTGGGAGTTCCGCACCGCCATTGTGTGCGCGGAGGGAGGGCGGGTGGGTGGAGGGCAGTAATGGAACTGCGCGCCGCGGCCTGGGCTGGGCTTGCGGTTTGGTTTGGTTTGGTTTGGTTTGGGGTTTGCTTTTGGACTTTTGGTGTAGCGTCGTCCATTGGCGGGGCGAGGCTTACCTGGGAAGGCACTGCCCGTGCGTGCTTTGTTAATTGCGGATTACGTGGAGGCCGGATGGATAGATAGGCTCCGGCTCCGAGCGAGGACGGGGTTTCTTCGGATGCTTTAATTAGGTCGCTTTATATCATCCCTAGCAGATCTAGTAAAAGGCTAAAAAAAATTAAATTGTTTGTATTGCTTACCACGTATGTCACGTGGTGGTAAAAGGCTAAACGGTAAAAGAATCATATTTTACAGTTTTGGACGAAAACAATTTCATATCCCGCAAAACGGCCGGTACTGGAAAAAAAAAATCCAAGTCCCTAAAACAAACCGCGTGCCCGTGATATATCTATCTAGTCCCCTAGTTTACCTAGGGTTTTCCAGTCCTCTCGGCGGCCCGCCGCCCTGAGTTCCTCCTGTCAGTAAAGACAACCGATCGCGCTCCCTTCAATCCCCATCGACCTCCTCGCATCACTAGGACTGCCCCAAGTCCTTGTTTGTGTCTCTGGTTGCTGAGGCTGAAGGTTCCCCTTCAGGTGATAGATCAAGACTTTGTGTGAGATGGCTTTTTCTGCGGAAGGATCGAGATCGAAGAGCCTGGTGGATGAAGATCCAAGCAAGCTCCTGGAACTGTGCATTTGCAGGATGACGAAATTGACGAACTAATCTGGGAAGATGAAGTTGATACGACCGAGGAGAAGCCGAAGTGGCTAGCCTTGGCGAAACTGCTGACGGAGAAAAGCTTCAGTCAGAGTGCGCTGATAGGAGACATGCGAGCGGCATGGACCCTGCTCAGGAGGTAGTCTGGAGGAGGATAAATCCAAACCAGTTCTCAATTCAGTTCAATTGTTTGGCGGATTGGAATAAGATGCATCAAGGACCTTGGGATCTCAAAGGTTGTGCCCTCTTGTTGATTGAATATGATGGCTTTACAAAACCTGAGAAAGTGAAGCTAGATCGACTTGAGACGTGGTGTCAGATCCGCAAACTCCCTGACGGGGTTCTGAAGAACAAACCTTTCCTTGAAAATCTTGTGAAACGCATAGGTGAAGTGCAGGAAGTTCATATTACACTTCCTAACGGATTTGTGGCGAGTTCATCCGTATCAGAGTAAAGCTTGATGTAAACAAGAAACTCACACGATTTGTTGGATTCACAGTAAAAGGTGAGATGGAATTCTATCAAGTTCAGTTTGAAAAGCTTCCCGTTTTCTGCCACGCCTGCGGGAAGATGGGACACTGGCATGAGGAGTGTGGTACTGGGGAACACAACAAATCAAAGTTTGAATGGGGATCTTTTATCATGGCTCCAAGAAGGGGGAGAGGTGGTGGTCGTGGTACTGGTGGTGGCCGTGCTTCCGGTACTAGACGTGGATACATGGGTGAAAGAGGAGGTGGACGGTCAGGCAGAGGCATGGAGGGGAGGTTTGGTGACAGGGCTTGGCGCTGGAACTATGACCCTGCCATGAATCAATATGGTCATGAGGGTATGGATCTTGATGAAACTGGTAAGGAAGGGAACAAGTCGGATGACGGTAAAGCTATTGTGGTGTGCAACACGGAAAATCAAACCTTGCTAAGCAAACGGCAAGCTGAGGATAGAACAGCAGTGCCCCCAAGTTCTGGATTACCTAATGGGGTGGGGTGGTTGCAAACACTGTAGTTCAATTTGAACCAACACCTTTAGGGATCTCAGTGTTCAGAAGCATTCTCGATAATTGTAATCTCTCTGGTGTTGGTTTTGTGGGAGAAAAATTCACATGGCATGGGGGGATACGTGAGCCGCTTGACCGGGCTCTCTCAAATGATCTATGGAACGAGAAGTTTGGATCTACGGTTCTACGTAATCTTGATTATAGCAGGTCCGACCACCGTCTTATACTCATGAACCTTGATGAGGGGCTGATATGGATAATCATGGACCATCAGTATTGCGTTTTGAGGCCAAGTGGTTGAAAGAGGTTTAGTTTAGGCATGTGGTGGAAGAGGCCTGGGAACAGGCGGGGGCCAGATTTTCAAATGCTAGTTTGGCGGGAAAACTTGCATGGGTACATGTTTACTTGCATAAATGGGATCGTACAATTTTGCAAAAAAGAAGAGGATCAAGTCAGCACAGAAAGAACTAGAACAGGCTATCAGTGGTACTTTAGATGACCAAAGTGTCAAGAGGGAGAAGGAACTAGCTGCTGAAATTGAATGGTTACTTGAGCAAGAGGAGATACATTATGCACAAAGTAGAGTGGATTGGTTAAAGTTTGGAGATAGAAACACTGTTTATTTCAAGAATTTTGCCTCTACTAGACGTAAAAGAAATATGATCAAGAAACTGAGAGGGGATAACGGGGTCAGGTTGGAAGGGAGCACGGCTCTAAACCCACATATATCACATTATTTTGAGGGGCTTTTTGCCTCGGATATGAATGGAACCGATCCTGGCTTACTTAACAAGGTGACCCCGCAAGTGTCAGATGCTATGAATCGCTCATTATTGCAGCCATATTCGGCTGAAGAGGTGAAAAAAAGCTCTATTTTCCATAGGAGACATGAAAGCTCCGGGTACAGATGGCTTGCATGCGATCTTTTTTTTAAGTGTTGGCATCTGTTGGGCGACTCGATGACAGGAGAAGTTTTGGATGCTATCAATAACAAACAAATCCCTGAAGGTTGGAATGACATTGTGATAGTTCTCATGCCGAAAGTGGATGATCCAGAATTAATTACGCAATATAGGCCCATCAGCTTGTGTAACGTGTTGTATAAGGTAATATCCAAAATGATCGCTCTACATCTTAAACAGGTGTTGGATGATATTATTTCTCGAGTACAGAGTGCCTTTGTTCCTGGAAGACTGATTACTGATAACATATTGTTGGCCTATGAAAGTATCCATGCTATTAAAAATAAGAAGGGGAAATGGGGTTATTGTGCGGTAAAGCTGGACATGCATAAAGCTTATGACTGAGTAGAATTGCAATTCCTACAGGATATGATGATTCAATTAGGTTTTCATCAAGAGTTTGTGGAGCTTCTAATGGCGTGTGTACAATCTATAAAATATAAGGTGAGGTTTAATAATCAAGAAACAAACTCTTTCACCCAGAGAGGGGGCTTTGCCAGGGAGATTCTCTCTCCCCATACCTGTTTCTGATTTGTGCTGAGGGCTTATCTAGTTTGTTGTCTCATAAAGAGGAGGTTCGTGGCATAGAAGGTTTCAGGGTTTGCAGAAATGCACCATCAGTTTCCCATTTATTATTTGCTGATGATTCCCTTGTCCTTATGAAAGCAGATATGAATAATGCAACCTCATTGAGACAGGTACTGGAGCTGTATTGTGCAAGTTCTGGACAGCTTGTGAGTGAAGCAAAATGCAGCATATAGTTTAGTAATGTAAGTGTTGAAACAAAGGCCAATATATGTACTGAACTAAATATTATGTCAGAAGCTCTTTCTGACAAGTATTTAGGATTACCTGCAATGGTGGGAGTAGACTGAAGTGACAGTTTTGTTCATTTACTCGAAAGGATCATTGCTAGGCTAAAAAGTTGGAACGAAAAGTTTTTATCCATGGGGGGGAGGAAATTTTGCTAAAAGCAGTCATGCAATCTATTCCTGTCTTCGCTGTGTCTATTTTCAATATCCCCAAGAAATCATGTAAGGAGATGATTGATGCAATGTCTGAATTTTGGTGGGGTGGCTCTGAGAACACAAAACATATGCATTGGATGGCTTGGTGGAGGATGTGCATTTCCAGGAGGGGTGGAGGTATGGGGTTTCGTGATCTACATTCTTTTAATCTAACAATGCTAGCAAAACAGTCATGGAGACTTATTTCTACTCCTGATTCATTTGTGCACAAGTACTGAAATCTAAACATTTCCCAAATTGTTTATTACTCAAACTGGCCCAAAGAAGGGGTCCAACTTTACCTGGCAAAGCATTGTGGCGGGTCCGAACACTTTCCGAAGAGCACATGCATGGCGTGTTGGTACGGGTGAGATGATTAATATTTGGGAGGATCATTGGGTGCCAGGTAGTCCTTCTCGTATGATACAGACGCCAAAGGGGAATATTATGCTACAGTATGTAAACGAGCTAATCAGTCCGGTTAGTGGTCTCTGGGATGAGGTGTTGTTGAGAGATATATTCTCTCCCATTGACGTTGACAGAATTCTTAAGATTACACTAAGTGAACACGTAGGAGATGTTGGAAATATGCCCTGGAGGCAATAATAAAATGGTTATTATTATATTTCCTTGTTCATGATAATCGTCTATTGTTCATGTTATAATTGTGTTATCCGGAAATCGTAATACATGTGCGAACACATAGACCATAACATGTCCCTAGTGAGCCTCTAGTTGACTAGCTCGTTGATCAATAGATGGTTACGGTTTCCTGACCATGGACATTGGATGTCATTGATAACGGGATCACATCATTAGGAGAATGATGTGATGGACAAGACCCAATCCTAAGCATAGCACTAGATCGTGTAGTTCGTTTGCTAAAGCTTTTCTAATGTCAAGTATCATTTCCTTAGACCATGAGATCGTGCAACTCCCGGATACCGTGGGAATGCTTTGGGTGTACCAAACGTCACAACGTAACTGGGTGGCTATAAAGGTGCACTACAGGTATCTCCGAAATCGGATCGAGACTGGGATTTGTCACTCCGTATGACGGAGAGGTATCTCTGGGCCCACTCGGTAATGCATCATCATAATGAGCTCAATGTAACTAAGTACTTAGTCACGGATCATGCATTACGGAATGAGTAAAGTGACTTGCCGGTAACGAGATTGAACGAGGTATTGGGATACCGACGATCGAATCTCGGGCAAGTAACGTACCGATTGACAAAGGGAATTGTATACGGGATTGCTTGAATCCTCGACATCGTGGTTCATCCGATGAGATCATCGTGGAACGTGTGGGAGCCAACATGGGTATCCAGATCCCGCTATTGGTTATTGGCTAGAGAGGTGTCTCGGTCATGTCTGCATGATTCCCGAACCCGTAGGGTCTACACACTTAAGGTTCGATGACGCTAGGGTTATAAGGAAGGTTTGTATGTGATTACCGAATGTTGTTCGGAGTCCCAGATGAGATCCTGGACGTCACGAGGAGTTCCGTATTGGTCCGGAGGTGAAGATTTATATATGGGAAGTCATCATACGGTCACCGGAAATATTCGGAGGTATACCGGTATTGTACCGGGACCACCGGAGGGGTTCCGGGAGTCCACCTGCCCCGGAGGGCCCTATGGGCTATAGGTGGAAGGGAACCAGCCCCTAAGTGGGCTGGGCGCCATCCCCCTAGGGCCCATGCGCCTAGGGTTGGGAGGAACCCTAAAAGGGGGCGCCCCCTTGCTTGGGGGGCAAGCCCCCTCCCCCTTGGCCGTCGCCCCCCCTCTAGATCTCATCTAGAGGGGCCGGCCCCCTTCCCCCTTTTCCCTATAAATAGAGGGGTGGAGGGAGGGCTGCAGCACCACATCCAAGGCGCAGCCCCTCCCCTCCCCAACACCTCTCCTCCTCCGCGTGAGCTTGGCGAAGCCCTGCCGGAGAACTGCCACTCCACCACCACCACGCCGTCGTGCTGCTGTTGGAGCCTTCTTCCTCAACCTCTCCCTCCTCCTTGCTGGACCAAGGCGCGGGAGACGTCACCGGGCTGCACGTGTGTTGAACGAGGAGGCGCCGTTGTTCGGCGCTTGGATCGGAATCAACCGCGATCTGAATCGCTACGAGTACGACTCCCTCATCTGCGTTCTTGTAACGCTTCCGTCTCGCGATCTTCAACGGTATGAAGATGCACTTCCCTCTCTCTCGTTGCTAGTTACTCCATAGATTGATCTTGGTGATGCGTAGAAATTTTTTAATTTCTGCAACGATCCCCAACAGGAGAGGATTTCATTGCCTGGCATTATACAAAATCCTATACTTTCTCCGTACGATTTGCTTACTATATTGAATGGGACCATTCCCATCGACATAGACTAACTCTTGAAGATGGCTAGAGTACATCAAGGCGCAACCCTGTGTGGGACATTTTATGGAAATTACAAGTGCCAAACAAAGTTAAAATCTTTGGGTCGAAGGCTTTAGATGGCATGATTCCAGGTTTTGCTATTCTTGCTAATAGGCATATTCCAATTACTGCCCAGTGTCCTGTATGTGAAAGTGGCCATGAAGATATAAAACATCTTATGTTCACTTGTGTTCGTGAAAAAACAGTTTGGAATTCTTTGGGGTTGCTGCAGTATATCAATGAAGTTGTTCCAGTGGACCGATCGGGTTCAGTCATTTTGGAAGAAATACTTTGACGGCCACAAAATAATTCTCTGGTGATCAAGGGGGGTTTGAAGGAACTAATCCTAGTGGGGGCATGGTATATCTGGTGGCAAAGAAGGGAGTATGTTAAGGGTCAACGTGTGGCAGAACCAGCTAGCTCAGCTTTCTCAATTCAAGCCTTGACATGTAATTTTATGGGAGCACAACTTAACTATGAACCTCGTGAGATCGCTTGGTCTAAGCCACCAGGTAATACATATAAACTAAATGTGGACGCTGCTTTCTCTGAAAATGGATATGGAGGTGCGGGCGCTGTGGTACGCAACGACAGGGGAGAGGCGAACGCGGGTGCATGATGGCCGCTGCAGAATCTTCTTGACGCGGCAAATGCTGAAGATACGACTCTCTTGAAAGGATTATGTTTAATTGAGACTCTGGATTGTGCTCCAGTTATCATAGAATCTGACTCGTTGGAGCTTGTGGAAGCCTTCAAGGGAGTAATTCAAGTCTGGTCCCCGTATTTGGCGATTCTTGCAGATTGTTTCCAGGTTGCCTACAGGATTGGCTCAATTTCAATTCAACACTGCTCCAGGGAGGCAAATTTCGTGGCGCATAATTTAGCTAAACATGCTTTTGTTTCTAATTCTGCCGTTTTTGGGATGATGATCCCCCTAGTTTCATTATCCCGGCCGTAATGAATGATGTATCTTTGTTTGAATTGCAATAAAACGCACCATGAAGGCTTTCCCTGAAAAAACACGCGTCCCATGATATCCAACTTTGGAGTCGATTTTTAGGGTGAACTGAAAAACCATGTGATGGTTGGTGGGAGGGAAATTTCTGTTGGAAATATGCCCTAGAGGCAATAATAAATGGTTATTATTATATTTCTTTGTTCATGATAATCGTCTATTGTTCATGCTATAATTGTATTGTCCGGAAATCGTAATACATGTGTGAATGCATAGACCACAACATGTCCCTAGTAAGCCTCTAGTTGACTAGCTCGTTGATCAACAGATAGTCATGGTTTCTGACTATGGACATTGGATGTCATTGATAACGGGATCACATCATTAGGAGAATGATGTGATGGACAAGACCCAATCCTAAGCATAGCATAAAAGATCGTGTAGTTTCGTTTGCTAGAGCTTTTCCAATGTCAAGTATCTTTTCCTTAGACCATGAGATTGTGCAACTCCCGGATACCGTAGGAGTGCTTTGGGTGTGCCAAACGTCACAACGTAACTGGGTGACTATAAAGGTGCACTACGGGTATCTCCGAAAGTGTCTGTTGGGTTGGCATGGATCGAGACTGGGATTTGTCACTCCGTGTGACGGAGAGGTATCTCTGGGCCCACTCGGTAATGCATCATCATAATGAGCTCAATGTGACTAAGGGTTAGTCACGGGATCATGCATTGTGGTACGAGTAAAGAGACTTGCCGGTAACGAGATTGAACAAGGTATTGGGATACCGACGATCGAATCTCGGGCAAGTAACATACCGATTAACAAAGGGAATTGCATACGGGGTTGATTGAATCCTCGACACCGTGGTTCATCCGATGAGATCATCGTGGAACATGTGGGAGCCAACATGGGTATCCAGATCCCGCTGTTGGTTATTGACCGGAGAGGCGTCTCGGTCATGTCTGCTTGTCTCCTGAACCCGTAGGGTCTACACACTTAAGGTTCGGTGACGCTAGGGTTATAGAGATATGTGTATGCGGAAACCCGAAAGTTGTTCGGAGTCCCGGATGAGATCCCAGACGTCACGAGAGGTTCCGGAATGGTCCGGAGGTGAAGAATTATATATAGGAAGTCAAGTTTCGGCCATCGGGAAAGTTTTGGGGGTTACCGGTATTGTACCGGGACCACCGGAAGGGTCCCGGGGGTCCACCGGGTGGGGCCACCTATCCCGGAGGGCCCCGTGGGCTGAAGTGGGAAGGGAACCAGCCCCTAGTGGGCTGGGCGCCCCCCCATGGGCCTCCCCCCATGCGCCTAGGGTTGGGAACCCTAGGGTGGGGAGGGCTTCCCACTTGCCTTGGGGGGCAAGGCACCCCCTTTCCCCCTTTGGCCGCCGCCCCCCCCCCCCTTGAGATCCCATCTCCAGGGCCGGCGCCCCCCCAGGGGGCCTATATAAAGGGGGGGAGGGCAGCAACAAGACAGCCTTGGGCGCCTCCCTCCTCCCCTGCTACACCTCTTCGTCTCGCAGAAGCTCGGCGAAGCCCTGCCGAGACCCGCTACATCCACCACCACGCCGTCGTGCTGCTGGATCTCCATCAACCTCTCCTTCCCCCTTGCTGGATCAAGAAGGAGGAGACGTCGCTGCACCGTACGTGTGTTGAACGCGGAGGTGCCGTCCGTTCGGCACTCGGTCATCGGTGATTTGGATCACGGCGAGTACGACTCCGTCATCCACGTTCATTGGAACGCTTCCGCTCGCGATCTACAAGGGTATGTAGATGCACTCCTTTCCCCTCGTTGCTAGTATACTCCATAGATGCATCTTGGTGAGCGTAGGAAAATTTTAAATTATGCTACGATTCCCAACAGTGGCATCATGAGCCAGGCCTATGCGTAGTTACTATGCACGAGTAGAACACAAAGCAGTTGTGGGTGTTGAGTTTGCCAATTCTTCTTGCCGCTACTAGTCTTTTCTTGTTTCGGCGGTATTGTAGGATGAAGCGGCCCGGTCCGACCTTACACGTACGCTTACGTGAGACAGGTTCCACCGATTGACATGCACTAGTTGCATAAGGTGGCTAGCGGGTGTCTGTCTCTCCTACTTTAGTCGGAACGGATTCGATGAAAAGGGTCCTTATGAAGGGTAAATAGAAATTGGCAAATCACATTGTGGTCATACGTAGGTAAGAAACGTTCTTGCTAGAAACCTATAAACCACGTAAAAACTTGCAACAACAATTAGAGGACGTCTAACTTGTTTTTGCAGCAAGTGCTATGTGATGTGATATGGCCAGAAGATGTGATGAATGATATATGTGATGTATGAGATTGATCATATTCTTGTAATAGGAATCACGACTTGCATGTCGATGAGTATGACAACCGGCAGGAGCCATAGGAGTTGTCTTTATTATTTTACATGACCTGCGTGTCATTGAATAACGCCATGTAAATTACTTTACTTTGTTGCTAAACGCGTTAGCCGTAGAAGTAGAAGTAATCGTTGGCGTGACGACTTCATGAAGACACAATGATGGAGATCAGGATGATGGAGATCATGGTGTCATGCCGGTGACGAAGATGATCATGGTGCCCCGAAGATGGAGATCAAAGGAGCATAATGATATTGGCCATATCATGTCACTATTTGATTGCATGTGATGTTTATCATGTTTTTGCATCTTATTTTCTTAGAACGACGGTAGTAAGTAAGATGATCCCTTATAATAATTTCAAGAAAGTGTTCACCCTAACTGTGCACCGTTGCGAAGGTTCGTTGTTTCGAAGCACCACGTGATGATCGGGTGTGATAGATTCTAACGTTCGAATACAACGGGTGTTGACGAGCCTAGCATGTACAGACATGGCCTCGGAACACACGCAATACACTTAGGTTGACTTGACGAGCCTAGCATGTACAGACATGGCCTCGGAACACGGAGGACCGAAAGGTTGAGCATGAGTCGTATAGAAGATACGATCAACATGGAGATGTTCACCGATCTTGACTAGTCCGTCTCACGTGATGATCGGACACGGCCTAGTTAAACTCGGATCATGTTTCACTTAGATGACTAGAGGGATGTCTATCTGAGTGGGAGTTCATTAAATAATTTGATTAGATGAACTTAATTATCATGAACTTAGTCTAAAATCTTTACACTATGTCTTGTAGATCAAATGGCCAACGTTGTCCTCAATTTCAACGCGTTCCTAGAGAAAACCAAGCTAAAAGATGATGGCAGCAACTATACGGACTGGGTCCGGAACCTGAGGATCATCCTCATAGTAGCCAAGAAAGATTATGTCCTAGAAGCACCGCTAGGTGATGCACCAATCCCACAGAACCAAGACGTTATGAACGCTTGGCAGCAGCGTGCTGATGATTACTCCCTCGTTCAGTGCGGCATGCTTTACAGCCTAGAACCGGGTCTCCAAAAGCGTTTTGAGAAACATGGAGCATATGAGATGTTCGAGGAGCTGAAATTGGTTTTCCAAGCTCATGCTCGGGTCGAGAGATATGAAGTCTCCGACAAGTTCTTCAGCTGTAAAATGGAGGAGAACAGTTCTGTTAGTGAGCACATACTCAGAATGTCTGGGTTGCATAACTGCTTGTCTCAGCTGGGAGTCAATCTCCCGGATGACGCGGTCATTGACAGAATCCTCCAGTCGCTTCCACCAAGCTACAAGAGCTTTGTGATGAACTTCAATATGCAGGGGATGGAAAAAACCATTCCCGAGGTATATTTAATGCTGAAATCAGCAGAGGTGGAGATCAGAAAAGAACATCAAGTGTTGATGGTGAATAAAACCACTAAGTTCAAGAAGGGCAAGGGTAAGAAGAACTTCAAGAAGGACGGCAAGGGAGTTGCCGCGCCCGGTAAGCCAGTTGCCGGGAAGAAGTCAAGGAATGGACCCAAGCCCGAGACTGAGTGCTTTTATTGCAAGGGAAGTGGTCACTGGAAGCGGAACTGCCCCAAATACTTAGCGGACAAGAAGAAGGCCGGCAACACCAAAGGTATATGTGATATACATGTAATTGATGTGTACCTTACCAGTACTCGTAGTAGCTCCTGGGTATTTGATACCGGTGTGGTTGCTCATATTTGTAACTCAAAACAGGAACTACGGAATAGACGGAGACTGGCAAAGGACGAGGTGACGATGCGCGTCGGGAATGGTTCCAAGGTCGATGTGATCGCCGTCGGCACGCTACCTCTGCATCTACCCACGGGATTAGTTTTAAACCTCAATAATTGTTATTTAGTACCAGCTTTGAGCATGAACATTGTATCTGGATCTCGTTTAATTCGAGATGGCTACTCATTTAAATCCGAGAATAATGGTTGTTCTATTTATTTGAGAGATATGTTTTATGGTCATGCCCCGCTGGTCAATGGTTTATTTTTGATGAATCTCGAACGTGATGTTACACATGTTCATAGTGTGAATACCAAAAGATGTAAAGTTGATAACGATAGTCCCACATACTTGTGGCACTGCCGCCTTGGTCACATTGGTGTCAAGCGCATGAAGAAGCTCCATGCAGATGGACTTTTGGAGTCTCTTGATTACGAATCATTTGACACGTGCGAACCATGCCTCATGGGTAAGATGACCAAGACTCCGTTCTCCGGAACAATGGAGCGAGCAACCAACTTATTGGAAATCATACATACCGATGTGTGCGGTCCAATGAGTGTTGAGGCTCGCGGAGGATATCGTTATGTTCTCACTATCACTGATGATTTAAGTAGATATGGGTATGTATACCTAATGAAACACAAGTCTGAAACCTTTGAAAAGTTCAAGGAATTTCAGAGTGAAGTCGAGAATCAACGTGACAGGAAAATAAAATTCTTACGATCAGATCGTGGTGGAGAATATTTAAGTCACGAATTTGGTACACACTTAAGGAAATGTGGAATAGTTTCACAACTCACGCCGCCTGGAACACCTCAGAGAAATGGTGTGTCCGAACGTCGTAATCGCACTCTATTGGATATGGTGCGATCTATGATGTCTCTTACCGATTTACCGCTCTCATTTTGGGGTTATGCTTTAGAGACTGCCGCATTCACTTTAAATAGGGCTCCGTCGAAATCCGTTGAGACGACACCGTATGAATTATGGTTTGGGAAGAAACCTAAGCTGTCGTTTCTAAAAGTTTGGGGATGCGATGCTTATGTCAAGAAACTTCAACCTGAAAAGCTCGAACCCAAATCGGAAAAATGCGTCTTCATAGGATACCCTAAGGAAACTATTGGGTACACCTTCTACCTCAGATCCGAAGGCAAGATCTTCGTTGCCAAGAATGGGTCCTTTCTAGAGAAGGAGTTTCTCTCGAAAGAATTGAGTGGGAGGAAAGTGGAACTTGATGAGGTGATAGTCACCCCTTCCGAACCGGAAAGTAGCGCAGCGCGGGAAAATGTTCCTGTGGTGCCTACACCGACTGGGGAGGAAGTTAATGATGATGATCATGAAGCTTCGGATCAAGTTACTGAACTTCGTAGGTCCACAAGGACACGTTCCGCACCAGAGTGGTACGGCAACCCTGTCCTGGAAATCATGTTGTTAGACAACGGTGAACCTTCAAACTATGAAGAAGCGATGGCGGGCCCGGATTCCGACAAATGGCTAGAAGCCATGAAATCCGAGATAGAATCCATGTATGAAAACAAAGTATGGACTTTGACTGACTTGCCCGATGAGCGGCGAGCCATAGAAAACAAATGGATCTTTAAGAAGAAGACGGACGCGGATGGTAATGTGAGCATCTACAAAGCTCGACTTGTCGCTAAGGGTTATCGACAAGTTCAAGGGGTTGACTACGATGAGACTTTCTCACCCGTAGCGAAGCTGAAGTCCGTCTGAATCATGTTAGCAATTGCTGCATACTATGATTATGAGATATGGAAGATGGACGTCAAAACGGCATTCCTTAACGGCTTCCTTAAGGAAGAGTTGTATATGATGCAGCCGGAAGGTTTTGTCGATCCTAAGAATGCTAACAAAGTATGCAAGCTCCAACGCTCAATCTATGGGCTGGTGCAAGCATCTCGGAGTTGGAACATTCGCTTTGATGAGATGATCAAAGCGTTTGGGTTTACACAGACTTATGGAGAAGCCTGTGTTTACAAGAAAGTGAGTGGGAGCTCTGTAGCATTTCTCATATTATATGTGGATGAAATACTATGATGGGAAATGATATAGAATTCTTGGAAAGTATAAAGGCCTATTTGAATAAGTGTTTTTCAATGAAGGACCTTGGAGAAGCTGCTTATATATTAGGCATCAAGATCTATAGGGATAGATCAAGACGCCTCATTGGTCTTTCACAGAGTACATACCTTGACAAGATATTGAAGAAGTTCAATATGGATCAGTCCAAGAAGGGGTTCTTGCCTGTATTGCAAGGTGTGCAGTTGAGCACGGCTCAATGCCCGACCACGGCAGAAGATAGAGAAAAGATGAGTGTGATCCCCTATGCCTCGGCCATAGGGTCTATTATGTATGCCATGCTGTGTACCAGACCTGATGTAAACCTTGCCGTAAGTTTGGTAGGAAGGTACCAAAGTAATCCCGGCATGGAACACTAGACAGCGGTCAAGAATATCCTGAAGTACCTGAAGAGGACTAAGGATATGTTTCTCGTTTATGGAGGTGACGAAGATCTTGACTAGTCCGTCTCACGTGATGATCGGACACGGCCTAGTTAACTCGGATCATGTTTCACTTAGATGACTAGAGGGATGTCTATCTGAGTGGGAGTTCATTGAATAATTTGATTATATGAACTTAATTATCATGAACTTAGTCTAAAATCTTTACAATATGTCTTGTAGATCAAATGGCCCACGTTGTCCTCAACTTCAACGCGTTCCTAGAGAAAACCAAGCTGAAAGATGATGGCAGCAACTATACGGACTGGGTCCGGAACCTGAGGATCATCCTCATAGCAGCCAAGAAAGATTATGTCCTAGAAGCACCGCTAGGTGAAGCACCAATCCTAGAGAACCAAGACGTTATGAACGCTTGGCAATCACGTGCTGATGATTACTCCCTCGTTCAGTGCGGCATGCTTTACAGCTTAGAACCGGGGCTCCAAAAGCGTTTTGAGAAGCATGGAGCATATGAGATGTTCGAAGAGCTGAAAATGGTTTTCCAAGCTCATGCCCGGGTCGAGAGATATGAAGTCTCTGACAAGTTCTTCAGCTGTAAAATGGAGGAGAATAGTTCTGTTAGTGAGCACATACTCAGAATGTCTGGGTTACACAACCGCTTGTCTCAGCTGGGAGTTAATCTCCCGGATGACGCGGTCATTGACAGAATCCTTCAGTCGCTTCCACCAAGCTACAAGAGCTTTGTGATGAACTTCAATATGCAGGGGATGGAAAAGACCATTCCTGAGGTATATTCGATGCTGAAATCAGCGGAGGTGGAGATCAGAAAAGAACATCAAGTGTTGATGGTGAATAAAACCACTAAGTTCAAGAAGGGCAAGGGTAAGAAGAACTTCAAGAAGGACGGCAAGGGAGTTGCCGCGCCCGGTAAGCCAGTTACCGGGAAGAAGTCAAAGAATGGACCCAAGCCTGAGACTGAGTGCTTTTATTGCAAGGGAAGTGGTCACTGGAAGCGGAACTGCCCCAAATACTTAGCGGACAAGAAGGCCGGCAACACCAAAGGTATATGTGATATACATGTAATTGATGTGTACCTTACCAGTACTCGTAGTAGCTCCTGGGTATTTGATACCGGTGCGGTTGCTCATATTTGTAACTCAAAACAGGAACTGCGGAATAAGCGGAGACTGGCGAAGGACGAGGTGACGATGCGCGTCGGGAATGGTTCCAAGGTCGATGTGATCGCCGTCGGCACGCTACCTCTGCATTTACCTACGGGATTAGTTTTAAACCTCAATAATTGTTATTTAGTGCCAGCTTTGAGCATGAACATTGTATCTGGATCTCGTTTAATTCGAGATGGCTACTCATTTAAATCCGAGAATAATGGTTGTTCTATTTATATGAGAGATATGTTTTATGGTCATGCCCCGCTGGTCAATGGTTTATTCTTGATGAATCTCGAACGTGATGTTACACATATTCATAGCGTGAATACCAAAAGATGTAAAGTTGATAACGATAGTCCCACATACTTGTGGCACTGCCGCCTTGGTCACATTGGTGTCAAGCGCATGAAGAAGCTCCATGCAGATGGACTTTTGGAGTCTCTTGATTACGAATCATTTGACACGTGCGAACCATGCCTCATGGGTAAGATGACCAAGACTCCGTTCTCCGGAACAATGGAGCGAGCAACCAACTTATTGGAAATCATACATACCGATGTGTGTGGTCCAATGAGTGTTGAGGCTCGCGGAGGATATCGTTATGTTCTCACTCTCACTAATGATTTAAGTAGATATGGGTATGTCTACCTAATGAAACACAAGTCTGAAACCTTTGAAAAGTTCAAGGAATTTCAGAGTGAAGTTGAGAATCAACGTGACAGGAAAATAAAATTCTTACGATCAGATCGTGGTGGAGAATATTTAAGTCACGAATTGTAACATCCCAAATTTTCAATTTGGTATGTTATACATAGATCATCATTGCATATCATGTTTTATTGCATTTTGACAAATCCTCGATAAATCCTAAGCAACTCAAGGACCCTCGGAGAGAGTTGGGGATTTTCTCGAATTTTTAAATTTGATTTTCATCAAATATTAAGACGAGGATTTTGGTTTTAATTATTTTCTCTCCGGAAAAATATTTCATCTTATACATAAACGAGAGGAGAAAATATGACTTCTCCAAAACAATTGAAATACTGGAGGAAAAATGTTAAAATCATTTATTGGAATTTATTTGGATTTTATTTGCAATTTTTATTGCATTAAAAATATTGCATGTTTTTAAAATATTTATTTTGTGTTAAAAAACTGTTCACCCTATTCTAGATTTTCTAACTAGACGGGGAAAATTTATTTTATATTTTTCTGACTTTTATTTATTTTTCTATGAATTATTTTCCGCGGAACGTTTTAAAAAAAACACGCGCGTGCCCGCCGGGCCAAGCCCAGCCGCCAGGCCGCCGGCCCACCCCGCGCCCCTCTCCTCTCCCCGCACGGCCGCCGCCGCCGCCGTG